>NC_081775.1:27234125-27446625 GCF_963082965.1 Carassius carassius | reverse complement strand
GTTCCGCTGAGTCTAGGAAATAGATGCCTCAATCTATTTTTTCCACTGTCTGGACTGTTTAGGATATTCGCTTTTATGCATCCAGTATAGACTGGGTGTAATGTTCCGTTCTTTCTGTATCGATTACCTTTATCAAAGTAATATGTTCTTTTCTTTTTCAGCGGTGGTGTAGGGCCTATGTGCCACAAGGATTCTCTGTGGCAGTGACCACCAACAATGGAGCTGAGGCTCTCAATAAATCTTTGAAGAGCTTCTACCTCAAATTTTCTGGAACAGGAAGTCTTACATCTCTGCTTGAAACTATGATATGCGATTTCATCCCTGAACAGTTGCTATCCTACAGGAGACTCAACTTCATCTACAGTAGTGAATGCAAAGCATACAATCCAGATGTGCCAACGTTCCTGAGAGACAGACCAAGGAGTTTTGTCAAACATTGCTTAAATAGCATCCAAGCAGCTTCCATCTATACAAAAGAGCATGTCGAGGTACTTGGAAAGGAATCTTTCAAGGTGAAGAGTGAGACCACCTCTGCATGGTACAGAGTAGAACTTGGAGACTCGGAACGGTACCCATCTTGTGAATGTGTCCTCTTCAGAACAACGTTCTTACCATGCAAGCATTTCTTCGCTGTTTTTAGCCACTCTGACAAAACATGGGGAGACCTTAGCCCAGTCTATTGTCAAAGCCCATATATAACTCTGGATTTCAGTGTTGCTCTAACAAATCCACCAATCACTGAGAACAGCACTCAAGAAGACTTCTCTAGTGACTTTTGTGTTAGTCCTCTTCCTTACCAAAGTAAACAGACACACAACAGTGAGCCACAGTCAACTGGTGTAGGAGCAGATCAGCAGTGCTTGCGCGAAGAGCTCAAACAGTTACATGATGTTTCATATATGTGCACTGACAAGGAGGCAATTCAGAATGCATCTTGTGTTGTTCATGAGCTTTGTAAAACACTCAAAGACAGTTTACCTAAGGATCATGGCCTGGTTCTCCAGCAGCAAGAAACTGTCAACCAAAACCTTCGGGCTTTACCAAGTCGCTGTAAGAAGGCCAAACAAAAAACTGTCAGAAAACGCAAAATGAGAGCGATGGCAGTTGCTAATGAAGGTTTGTTATATTACAATTAAATGTATATAAAATCAAATAAAAATGTTTTGATCCTGTAGCATTACTGTGCAATTTATTTTTGTAAATTATGTACTATTTTATTTCCTGTTTTGTTGACCTGTCAACTTGGTGTATAGTACATATGACTTGTCTTGGCATTTGCCAACCTTTTTAAAGTTCATTGTTGAAAATATCTCTATGCTTTTTATTCTTTTTCATATTCTGTTTATTTCCTCATCAGGTGATGGCCATTTCCATAAAAAGTCTAAGACGACAGAGATGGACAAAGACCCGCTCCAGGCAATATACAGTTACTATATACTATTAATGAATCTGCTATTAATGGTTGAAATTTAAGTTGTTTGTGATTTTTCTCCTCAGTCATGTGGTGTGGAGGTCTCTTGTGGAAGAAACCAGGAAAGCTTCCACACTGATACACTCTGACAATCTTGTGAACCATAGTGAAAACTTACCTAGGTTAACAGGTGAGAATATGATTGTGAAATAAAATGTTCTGTCAATAACATCTGTCCACTGAGTAAATTCTTTCAGCTATGTACGTTGTTTTTTTTTAGGACATGGCATCAGAGGTGAGACATATTCTGAAACAAGATGACCCAAACATGGTGATAAGCACAGCTTTCAAACTATGCATCAGACAGGGCGACCTGGCAACCCTGGAGGAGGGTTCCTGGCTCAATGACATGGTAAGAGTGTAAGTGAACATACAGTAAGATTAAATCTTACCATATTTATGATTATCCAGTACACTTTCTTTCTCAAAAAATTAATAATGAATCAAATGCAACTACTTGCTTGATGACTGCACAAATTTCACTTACTTTTTAACCCTCTGACCAACTACCATCTCAGTTAGGTACATCACTTTTGATGAATAGATCAATTCCTTTTTTTTTTTCTTGTGTAAATTATTTTTGTCTCATTCACAGTCTTGTAATTGGGTACATTCACATTGACTTCATCCAGCATAATTATTTTAGTTAACTTGTCATGCTTTTTATCGTTCAATAAATATAAATTTATTTTTTGGGATGAATGGTACTAATAATATTGTAGCTAATAATCTTTGTCGTATATCTATCACTGTTTTGCTTGTTTGCATTAAAATCCCACAGACATCAGGTTGGACACAACAATCTCTGATTTCTTTAAATATTGGCATTGGTCTAATTAATCTGAGCATTTTAAAAAGCTCTAATGTTGGCCGTCAGGGATATGTGTATTATGATTATTTTTACTCTTATGTTTTCTAGGTTATCAACTTCTATTTGTCTCTGATAATGAAGAGGAGCAATGATCAGCAGGAAGGCCTTAAAGTGTACTGTTTGAGCACATTTTTCTACTCAAAGCTTCTGAGTAGTGACGGACATTTTGCAGGCCATGCAGCAGTAAAGAAATTGACAAAAACAGTGGATCTCTTCCTCTGTGATCTTGTTCTTGTTCCTTTGCACCTTGGCTTGCACTGGGCTTTGGCTGTAAGTAATTTATGTATAGCAATGCCTTTGTAACACATTGTTTCCATATCTATACACTATTAAAAGTATAAGAATGGTATATATACTTTTTCACTATTTAAAAAAATAATAATTCCATTTGCTTATCACCAGGTAATTGATTTCAAATCCCGGACCATCCAGTGCTATGACTCCATGGGTCAGAGACATGATGACAGCTGTCACATATTGTTGTGAGTTATGTCCAATTGCAAACCTCTAACTGCTTTCAAGGCTTGTATACATGTCTGATGTGTGATTAATTGACAGGAAATACCTCATGGAGGAAAACAAAATCAAAAAAGCCTGCTGCTTTGAGGCTTCCAGATGGACCATCGGCCGAATGAGAACCAACGTATCTTTAAACTGTGTCCTTTTATTAACCGTTATACTTGTTTCTAGGCAATTCCCAAACAGACAAATGGAAATGACTGTGGTGTGTTTATCTGCAAATATGCAGACTTCCTTTCTCAAGGAAACCCACTTACTTTCAGACAGGTACATGATCAAGCTACAATATTTATATTTCTCACAAACTTTATTTTTAACACTTGTTTGACTTTATCAATAACCATATAAATAACCATATCTATCCACTAACACACTAGTTTATACCTCACTCAAAACTTAGGACTAATATGGAACACCTTAGCAACTATATCACTCACTGATAAATCTTCAAAAGCTTTTAATTTGTCAAAATCCATGATCAAAGTTTGTCTGTACATGATTGTTCTCTCTTTTCATATAGTGTGACATTCCAGTCATACGGAAGGTGATGGTGTGGGAGATAGTACATCAGACGATCCTGTAAAGAATGTGTCCAGAGACATCCAAAGGTTGAAGTCCTGCCTTGTTCTGCTTGCTGTTAATACTTGACATTTTCTTTTTTTAATAAAGTTGAGTATGAACAAATAGTTGTCAGTATGTCTTTTTTAGATAGCAGTAGAAAAGTTTGTAAAAGTAAATTAGTAAAAACCTAGGTTTAACTCTAGACTTTACACAAGTTCTAAGATCATTTCAAATAAAATGTATATTCTAATAGACAGAATTTCAAATTAAATCTGTATATTCTAGTATGTCTATTAGAATATAAATTTTATTTGAAATTCTCTAAGAGAACTTGTGTAAAGTCTGTGAGCTAATTAAAGTGAAGCATGAATTTTGCATAAAAACATTCTTACACAAGCCCCTGTAAACACACACACAGGTATCTGACGCACATGTTACTCAGTTAGGACAGGTATCTCGCATGAAGCCCCTGTAAACACACACAGGTATCTGACGCACATGTTACTCAGTTAGGACAGGTATCTCGCATGAAGCCCCTGTAAACACACACACACACACACAGGTATCTGACGCACATGTTACTCAGTTAGGACAGGTATTTCGCATGAAGCCCCTGTAAACACACACACAGGTATCTGACGCACATGTTACTCAGTTAGGACAGGTATCTCGCATGAAGCCCCTGTAAACACACACACAGATATCTGATGCACATGTTACTCAGTTAGGACAGGTATCTCGCATGAAGCCCCTGTAAACACACACACAGATATCTGATGCACATGTTACTCAGTTAGGACAGGTATCTCGCATGAAGCCCCTGTAAACACACACACCGGTATCTGACGCACATGTTACTCAGTTAGGACAGGTATCTCGCATGAAGCCCCTGTAAACACACACACAGGTATCTGACGCACATGTTACTCAGTTAGGACAGGTATTTCGCATGAAGCCCCTGTAAACACACACACAGTGTCTGATGCACATGTTACTCAGTTAGGACAGGTATCTTGCATGAAGCCCCTGTAAACACACACACAGTATCTGATGCACATGTTACTCAGTTAGGACAGGTATCTTGCATGAAGCCCCTGTAAACACACACACACACACACACACACACACAGGTATCTGATGCACATGTTACTCAGTTAGGACAGGTATCTCAAGTGAAACCCCTTTAAATACACACAGGTTTCTGATGCACATGTATGACATTTTAATAACTGACAGTAGCCTACATTATAGGCTTATAAGAATCATGCAATGGTGTAAACAAGTGCAGCGCTTTTATTCATATTGTTAATAGGTGGGTTGACAAATATTTCTGGTCAGTAGAGAAAGGTTAAGTTCATCCACTTTTCCTTTACTATAAGTTACAAAACAGTTTATTTTATATTTTTGTTAAAAGTGTTACCGGGGATTTTGTTAAAAGTGTGACCATGGTGTATTCCAATATTTCAGATTGATTTAATGGTGCGATTGTGTAATATATTAGTGTGTGACTTAGAAATAATTCACTTTGACATGACATACATACTCAATTTGAACCTTGTTTCTATTAGCGGCAAAAAAGAAAACACCGACCGTTGGTGTATCCATAGAGACAGTATATAAACAATGTATCCTCGTACACTTAGTGCGCATGACCGGTGACCTATGCAAATTTGGAATTAGAGGAACGCCTACTTTACAACGTCACAATTTTTACGCTGTACTGAAACCCCTGGAAATAAGTGAATCCCCTCATTTAGCTCCGCTGATTTATGAGGCTAATCTTGCGAATATAAACTACAATTCCCATCAGACTTCGTGAAGGCAGAAAAATGCTACAAAACAGATAAATAATCGATTACTGTCACAACCTTTATCGGAAAGTAAAAAGAGAAATGTCCAGCGCCCAAAACCATGAACGTGAACGCACCGAATGTCACAATAACAATTTCCAAACTTGTAAGTAGCAAGCAGGAACTTTCCACATGGTGAAAATGTTGCACTTAACTATTGAATACTGATCCGCTTTCTGTCTTTGTGTTGTAGAACACAAACAAGTCCAAAACAGCGTGCAATGCAGTAATTCAACCACAATTTCTGCAAAAATAAGCTCTCATTAATGTATTATTTAATTGAATATAACCACCACTGTCAGTCACTCATAAATGATTAAATGAATTACAATATATTTAACAGTTCGAATGTCCCACATGGAAAGAACCTATATGTGGATATATGCGCATATATATATATATATATATATATATATATATATATATATATATATATGAAACCTATATGCAGTGTATATGCACATATACGCTGCATATATGCACATATATGATAATATATACAGTATACTGCATATATGCGCAGAAACAAGTGTATAAATCATACAGAATTAAAAAGAATTTGAAAAACTAAAAGTACAGAAAGTTCTGTGTCAGGGGTAGATTTCGAATAAGGGAATAGAAAATACAGTATGTGGAAATTATATAGCTATAATAAAAATCCTTGTGACTGATTCCACAATGCAAATCATTATAATCACAAATCATTCTTGCGGTAGTGACATTGTTTAAATGAGCACAATTTGCAGCTAATAAATATATATTATGATCAACAAATGGAGGCAGGTGTGATGGTTAAATTAACTGATCTGTAACTCTCGCCAAATACTCCTGAATGTAAACCTGGATGGAATCTTTTTATTTTTAGCCTGCTTCCTCATTTCGATAGTGCTTTAGCATTCAATCAGTTTCATGTCCCACTTTAAACTCCTCTAAGTCAGCACTGCCACAGGTCAGTTAGAAGTAATTCTTTCAGTGAGAAATGAAGCATCATGTTCATCCTATTACACAGTTTAAAGCGCTCTCTGATCCCCAGGCATCATGTGATACCTCTGGGATTCCAGACTGAGTAATGGAGCACCACAGAGATCCATTGTGTGACATCAATAGAACAAGTGTTTGCACCCTTAAAACTAAAAAACCCCACCAAGTCCAGAAGATTCTCGCTTTGAGGGAAATGAGAAACAGACAACATGCACAGCAGCGACAATAGAGGAAGTTGGGAGTTTCATCATGAGGACACCTTAACAGAGGAGACTGGTAATTTTCCATCTACTTTGGCCCAGGTGAACTTCAGTGGGCAAAAAAAGGCAGGTTCCGCTGTGGATGTCCCAGGTCTGGCTTATAGGAATGAAGATATAATGTCAGAGAGTTGGAGGAAACACTGGAGGCATGTTTTTGTGCTGAGCGAGGCAGGGAAGCCCATCTACTCCCGCTATTGTAACGAGGAGGCCCTCTCCTCCACCATGGGTGTCATGATGGCGCTGGTCTCCTTTGTCCAGGCTGGAGGCAACATGATTCAGTCTATTTTTTCAGGTGAGATGCACCATCTCTATCTAGGTTTTTTTAACTGACCAATAAATAAAGGTTCTTTACAGAACATATAGTTTAACAACAACAAAAATTACATTTCTGAAGATAAAAAAGAGCTTAAAAAAGGTTCACGTTGTAAATTTCTTTGAAACCATGCAGCTTCTTTGAATATATGATTAAAGTTTATATATACATACATACATACATATATATATATATATATATATATATATATATATATATATATATATAAGTACACTTTTACACGATGCAGTAAAATAATGGATGTTGAAAATTCAGCTTTGCATCACAGGAATAAATTACAATAAATGGTTATATAAATTATTTTAAAATATATACAAGGGAAAATGGTTACTTTAAATTGAAATAATATTTAATATCATAATTGTGATGAGTGGGGTGGGGCCGAGAGCTGTGGAAACGGAGCGAGGCCGGTGGAGTGATTTGGAAATGAGCGACACCTGCTCTACTCACCAGTCTTGAGTCCCACGGAGGAGATCGGAAGGATACAAAAGAGGAGCAACGACAGTGAAGGAGGAGAGAGGACCAGTGTTATGACCCTATAGTTTTTTGTGTTTTGGTTTGTGTGTGTCTGCCCAGGTTGCTGCTGATTTGTTCCTGCAGATTCATTGCTGTTGTCCTCTGATTGGTCTTCACTCCTTTAAAAGAGATGACAGTATTTCCTTTAATGGGGGTGGCCATTTTGTGAACCATGCTGTTTGTACTGTGCTTGTGTTGTTTTAACCCTGTTTGTATACTAGATTGAGATTGCTTGGATATTTGTTGCTTTGTAGTGAACCTCTGGCTTACTTGAACCTTTTGCCTGTTGTACGATTTTGATTTTGGATATTCCTCTGAACTTGATGTTTCTTTGTAAATCTTTATTGTGAATATTGTAAATAGTTTTGGGAAAGTAGGGAGTTAGACGCCACCTTTTGTTTTTGTAATGTTTGGATCTCTGTTTTTGGATTAGGTAGTTAGGTTAAGAGAATTTTATTTTTTTTGTTTGTTTCTTTATTTTGGATAGGTAATTTAGAGGGTTTAATATTTAGCACATTTTGTTTATTATTTTGGCACTGTCAGCTCCTGAAAGTGGACTCCCAAATAAAATTCAAAAGAAGTTGATGGTTCACGCTTGTTTTTCCCATGTTACGCTCTACCCCTAGAGTGTAACACCAGGCCTGGGCTTTATTTTATGTTTTGGTTTTGTTTGTGCACGGCAGTCTTCCGTGAGAGGCTGTTCCACTCACCGGTCTCGAGTCCCACGGAGGAGATCGAAGGATACAAAAGAGGAGCGATTAACAGTGAAGGAGGAGAGAGGACCAGGCCTGGGCCTCGTCCGTGAGGGGCTGTTGCACTGTTTTGTGTTTATTTGATTATTAAAGTTTCATTTGAATCTTAGCCGGTTCCTGCCTCGTTCTTCTCCGTGATTATGAAGTTTTTATATTGTTACAATAATATTACTGTATTTAATGAAGCGTTGGTGAACCTAAAAGACTTATACACAAACAATGGCCACTTTATTAGGTACACCTTGATAGTACCTGGTTGGACCCCCTTTTTCCTTCAGAACTGCCTTAATTCTTCATGGCATAGATTCAAAAAGGTGTTAGAAACATTCACACAGTTGCTGCCACATGTCGGCTGCACATCCATGATGGGAACCCTCCCGTTCCACATCCCAAAGCTGCTCTATTGGATCAAGATGTGGTGACTGTGGAGACCATTTGAGTAAAGTGAACTCATTGTCATGTTCAAGAAACTAGTCTGAAGTGATTTGAGCTTTGTGACATGGTGCATTATCCTGCTGGAAGTAGCCATCAGAAAATAGTCATAAAGGGATGGACATGATCAGCAACAATACTCCGGTAGGCTGTGGTGTTTAAACGATGCTCAATTGGTACTAAGGGGCCTGACATGTGCCAAGGAAATATCCACCACACAATTACCACCAGCCTGAATTGTTGAGACAAGGCAGGATGGATCCATGATTTCATGTTCTTTATGCCAAATTCTTACACTACGATCTGAATGTCACAGCAGAAATCAAGAAATCGATTTCCAATTTTGGTGAGCCTGTGCAAATTGTAGCCTCTGTTTCCTGTTCTCAGCTGACAGGAGCGGCACCTGGTGTGGTCTTCTGCTGCTGTAGCCCATCTGCTTCAGGGTTCGATGTGTTGTGCATTCAGAGATGGTATTCTGCATACCTTGGTTGTAATGATTGGTTATTTGAGTTACTGTTGACCAGGGCTCTGAACCGGTTCAAGGAACGAAAACGAAAACCGGAAACGAACGAAATTTTGACAGGAACAGAACCAGAAACGGAAACGAAATCAAATTTTGTAGTTCCGAACAGAATCAAAAATTTGAAATGGCCGATAACCGGTTAATAACGTTATTTTATCGTTCCATTTAATATTTGAAATTTGCTGTCAACCAATCACGAATTCCAGTAGACTCCGGCATATGCAAATATGACACTGAAGCCAACGAGTGAAATGTCCGCTCAGCTGTGAACTCATCATAGGTAAGTCTCAATGGCAATGCACCGCCTTCAGGGCCGTATTAAGACCAAATTAGGCCTGATGCTGCAGCGCAAAAAGGTCCCTATTTTTCTCGGCGTTGGTGCATGCATTCGACACTCAAGCGCCAACATGCTTAGCCTTTCCTGCCCAACCAAGGAACGCAGCTCTCCTTTGATTATTCCCAACTTTGAGAAGCTCCACTCGCAGGGGGCATTGGACATCATCATGCACAGATAGATGCGCTAACCAATTTCGGCATTTGGATACGTCTGAGAAAGATTCAGCGATGACAAAAGCTGTTACAAGCTCTGCTGATTCGTTCACAGTCACTGTTTTCTGAGTGCGCATGAATGCAGCAAACTGTATCAGCTAATTTTGACCGATTAATAATCAGTTAAACGGTTTAAAAAGTTATTTATTTATTTTCAGTAAATTATCAAAATTATCGGATTATTAATATATATATATATATATACAGAGAGAGAGAGAGAGAGAGAGAGAGAGAGAGAAAATCTTGTATAGCCTACGTTTTTTAGAGAGAAACAAATATTATTTCATTCAGAAATAGACATAATGCAGACACAAAATGTTTACAAACATTAGGCTATAACAAACACTAGGCTATTTTTATAATCATTTGTCATTCAAATACATCGCGAATACGGAAACTTTGATTTTGTGTCAAATGAGACCCAATGTTGGTTTGAGTTTCGTTTTAGCCTAAATTAATTAGTTTTAGTTTGTCGTTAATATTGCTATAGCTTCTTATATTTTTAATTCTTGTTCTTTTCTAAATACTGTTAATTGATATTATTTTGTTGTGTAGTGAGGGGAACTGAAATAGCCTAGCGCTTCTCAAATTTCCCGGAAGCTGAACAGTGTTCATTTGCTATATTAACCTCAAAATAATTCTTAGAATGAAATTTGGAGTCCAACTTTCGGACGCAAATCCCAGTAGATCAGCAGTTTTTGAAATACTCAGACCAGCCCGTCTGGCACCAACAACCATTCCATGTTCAAAGTTACTTAAACTAACTTATATGAACATCTTGAGTCGTAGAATCTTTACATTCTGCATGTATTTAGGGTCTATAGTACACATATAACAGATTTTTGACCAGTTTTCAATTCTGAACATTTTTATAAGAAGCATTTTTACATATTTAATGACATACTACAGCTAATATAATTCTGTTCTTTCCTCCGGTTTCCCTCAGATGAGCACACGGTGGTCTTTTTGCATAAGGGTCCACTGGTGTTTGTATCCGTTTAATGATATCGGTGTAGTTAATCTCAAGCACTTCCTTTACAAGCCCTCAAAAGTGCTAGACCACTATCGCCAGCTGCCACAGTTCACATGGTGAGTATAGCTAATGAAGAGTCAACTAAAAATAGACCCTTTTTACTTTCTTATTGCATGTTCATGGTCATATTGTGCACAATTAATCATCCAAACTCAAAAAAGGTTCACCTTCATTGACTTTCCTCTCCAACTGATGTCGCCTAGGCCTCATGGATAGGAAATATAATGTTAAAAATAGCTTATTCTAATTTTTAGAATAAATTCTAAAATTATTTGAATGGCAGTTAGCATTAATTAATTAAAGGCTATGGCAATAATAATAACAAATAAGAATAGATTCCTGGTCAAAAGGTTTTTTCAAAAGCCAGAAGTATTCAGGTATTATATGTCAAACACATACTTTTCATCATCCAATTAAGTCCTGTCCTACATTTTTTTCCTTATTGAATATTCTGTTTTCAGAATAGTACGTACACTAAACAAATTGTGTAACAAACTGTTTTCACTCAGAAATGTTTAGTAAATTTCACTATTAGTTAAAAATAAATGGCAAGTAACAAGTAAATAGAAAGACTCCAATAACTTACTTTTATTTACAACTTCACAAAAGTTTCATGTTAATGCAGTTTAATATTGACTTCAAGCTGAAATGTGTCACTAAAGCATTAAACCACAAGAAAAAGGACAAATCATTAACGTTTTGAATCATTTGTCTGAATCACCGGTTCTTTTTGCCATCAGAAACAGCAGATGGCTCACAAATCCTAATAAACGATGGCCTATAAGCCAGGATTTCCACATTCTGTGAAAGATTAGACACTTTGCCATGAATTCTGCAACAGTAAGCACTTGATTCGGCTAATCAAATTTTTTTTTTGCGTTTTATGCAAAAATGCAAGCAAATAAGGCCAACTTAATGATTAGATGCATCACAGACCACATGATGTTTGGACAACTGTGTCTGTCTCAAATGGACTGAAACTGAGTTTTATTTTTAATCATCTGGTTTGCATTGACAGTCTATGTATGTATGTATGTATGTAAAAGATATATTTCTGTCACTGTTATAATTTATTTGGTATGACCAGGTCACACGTCTTAGTGAATTATAATCAACAATACACACTGTAAGTGTGCTATATGATGCCTTTATTTTAATATCACTTCAGGAAGAAAGGATACGCCTGCTGGATCTCTATCGTAACATGCACTATCGTATCCACTGTACATCACGACCACTTAAACTCATCTACCATTCTGCATGCAAGGAAACTCTGCTGGCATGGGTATGTTTTCAGAAGAATCAAGAATTATAATAATAATTTATGTTTGATGTTTTCAATCTGAAATAGTTTGAAGTTTAAAGTAGTTTTAAAAGCTTAAAGTTAGATAGATAGATAGTAAGATATATATATATATGTATATATATATATATATATATATATACAACCCGAATTCCGGAAAAGTTGGGACGTTTTTTAAATTTTAATAAAATGAAAACTAAAGGAATTTCAAATCACATGAGCCAATATTTTATTCACAATAGAACATAGATAACGTAGCAAATGTTTAAACTGAGAAATTTTACACTTTTATCCACTTAATTAGCTCATTTAAAATTTAATGCCTGCTACAGGTCTCAAAAAAGTTGGCACGGGGGCAACAAATGGCTAAAAAAGCAAGCAGTTTTGAAAAGATTCAGCTGGGAGAACATCTAGTGATTAATTAAGTTAATTGATATCAGGTCTGTAACATGATTAGCTATAAAAGCTTTGTCTTAGAGAAGCAGAGTCTCTCAGAAGTAAAGATGGGCAGAGGCTCTCCAATCTGTGAAAGACTGCGTAAAAAAATTGTGGAAAACTTTAAAAACAATGTTCCTCAACGTCAAATTGCAAAGGCTTTGCAAATCTCATCATCTACAGTGCATAACATCATCAAAAGATTCAGAGAAACTGGAGAAATCTCTGTGCGTAAGGGACAAGGCCGGAGACCTTTATTGGATGCCCGTGGTCTTCGGGCTCTCAGACGACACTGCATCACTCATCGGCATGATTGTGTCAATGACATTACTAAATGGGCCCAGGAATACTTTCAGAAACCACTGTCGGTAAACACAATCCGCCGTGCCATCAGCAGATGCCAACTAAAGCTCTATCATGCAAAAAGGAAGCCATATGTGAACATGGTCCAGAAGCGCCGTCGTGTCCTGTGGGCTAAGGCTCATTTAAAATGGACTATTTCAAAGTGGAATAGTGTTTTATGGTCATACGAGTCCAAATTTGACATTCTTGTTGGAAATCACGGACGCCGTGTCCTCCGGGCTAAAGAGGAGGGAGACCTTCCAGCATGTTATCAGCGTTCAGTTCAAAAGCCAGCATCTCTGATGGTATGGGGGTGCATAAGTGCATACGGTATGGGCAGCTTGCATGTTTTGGAAGGCTCTGTGAATGCTGAAAGGTATATAAAGGTTTTAGAGCAACATATGCTTCCCTCCAAACAACGTCTATTTCAGGGAAGGCCTTGTTTATTTCAGCAGGACAATGCAAAACCACATACTGCAGCTATAACAACAGCATGGCTTCGTCGTAGAAGAGTCCGGGTGCTAACCTGGCCTGCCTGCAGTCCAGATCTTTCACCTATAGAGAACATTTGGCGCATCATTAAACGAAAAATACGTCAAAGACGACCACGAACTCTTCAGCAGCTGGAAATCTATATAAGGCAAGAATGGGACCAAATTCCAACAGCAAAACTCCAGCAACTCATAGCCTCAATGCCCAGATGTCTTCAAACTGTTTTGAAAAGAAAAGGAGATGCTACACCATGGTAAACATGCCCCGTCCCAACTATTTTGAGACCTGTAGCAGAAATCAAAATTGAAATGAGCTCATTTTGTGCATTAAATTGTAAACTTTCTCAGTTTAAACATTTGCTATGTTATCGATGTTCTATTGTGAATAAAATATTGGCTCATGTGTTTTGAAATTCTTTTAGTTTTCATTTTATTAAAATTAAAAAAAATGTCCCAACTTTTCCGGAATTCGGGTTGTATATATATATATATATAGATAGATAGATAGATAGATAGATAGATAGATAGATAGATAGATAGATAGATAGATAGAAGCTAAAGCAGAGTTGTTGGAAGGGTGTTTCTATGTGGTTGCTAGGGTACTATGAGTGGTTTCAAAGGTGTTGCTATGCAGTTACTAGGGTACCGGGGTGGTTGCTAGGGTGTTGCTGTGCAGTAGCTAGGGTACTTGGGGTGGTTGCTAGGGTAACCAGAGTGGTTGATAATGTATTACTATGCGGTTGCTATGGTACATAGGGTGGTTACAAGGGTGTTGCTATGTGGTTGTTATGGCAGTTGGGGGGGGGGTGTGTGGCAGTTTCTAGGGTGCCCAGGGTGGTTGCTAGGGTACTCTGGTCAGATGCTAGGGTGTTGCTATATGGTTGCTAGGGTACTTGAGATGGTTGTTAGGGTGTTGCTATGTAGTTGCTAGGGTACTTGGGGTCATTGCTAGGGTGTTGCTATGCAGTTGCTATGGTACTCTGGGTGGTTGCTAGGGTACCCAGGATAGTTGATAGGGCCATTGCAAGGGTACCAAGGGTGGGTGCTAAGGTTATCAGGATAGTTGCTAATAATCACTATTAGCATGTAGCTATTCACTGCTAGTATGACTAACATGTTTGAAGTTCTGTTTGCTAGCATGAGTCACCTCAAAATTACAAAATTAAATTACCATAGTAGGAAAAACATGCGCATTCAGATGATGTTTCATGGGCCGCCCCTCACCATGTCTATGGGGTAAATTTGGGGCACTCTTGTGCCCAAGGAATGCACAGCTCGATAGCCTCAAATGTGGTGAGCCACATGATTGTACAAAATTCTCGCATGGAGCTATAGCTGGCCAAAGTTAAGTCTATGGGACTTTTTCACCCACTTTTTCACCGTGGGGCGAACTTCGTATACATGATCTCCTTCACATACATATATCCTTGCTTTCACACACTTACATTCTCCTATATATAAATATATATATATATATATATATATATATATATATATATATATATATATATATATATATATATATATACTGTATATATTAGTGGTGTGCATAGATAATTTTTTTTTAAAATCTAGATTAATCTCACTGTAATCTTGGAATTAATCTTGATTAATCTAGATTAAAATGGCTCATTTGAATTCTGCCAAAGGCATTCAGAATATGTGTGCTACCCAAATAAAATAATGACTAAAAGTAAGTCTTTTAGAATGGGGTTCTCAAGCCAGGTCTCTAAACCAGGCATTAGACCTGGGGCTCATCTCCTGTTTCCAAAATGCATCACAAAGTACTAGAGAACGCTGTAAACTAATTCAACAGTGCACAAGGTGCAAACAACTTTACGCCTGTTTCACACATACTCCGTCTGCAGTGCGTATGCGTTTCGTATTTTTTTTATGCACCCATGTTAACGGATTCCAGCAGTTGCGGTCCGTCAGTGCGTTCCAGGAGTCTGCAGTGGTACAGTGATCGTTTACATACCGAGTAGCGGACCTGGCGACCAACAGTACAAAGTTGATGTATTTCCTCAGCGAGAATCACGGATCAGATCCAGGCATGACGAAGCAGATATCGTCCTCTTTTGGAAAGCCAAACAAAGTAGTTTCACTTTCACAGTGAAACACACAGCATTTATACGACATGGCAGCACGGCAACAACAATACACGGGTTTCTTGTATACAAACAATACCGGATGCGCGCGCATCCAGGAGGCAGAAAACCGCTATCTATTATGCCGAGTTCAGTAAAAGAACATTGTAATTAACGTAGATTTCGCATTGTTTGTAATTTCTTGTTGACTCAATAATAAATTGCAATTTCAGAGTTGGATCTGTTTGTTTGTGTTTCATATTAATATATTATTAATATAACATTATGTAAAACATCCAACTGTTTACGAATCAAAATCCGGACATACTGTGATGCATGTATGAATTGCTTTCCCCCAGGCACGTTGAACATCTGACACCCAGCACTGGCTCGGTGGGTACAATTGACAACGCAACAACTCCTTGGCATTTTGACTAACGACAACACCACCACCTAAACCATTTACTCCGGTACGAAGAGCGCGGGTCTTTTGCCTCTTGGTTGCGTGCGCAAGCAGTGATGACGTCGCCGAGAAATCCATTTATACTACAACGAGAATAAAGTTGCGCCTTCTTTGCATGAACATTTGGGTGGAGTTATGCAAATCTTCCCACATAGTGACGTAGAGAACAAGCCATTTTAGGGGTGTGTGGACGAATCATAACTTTTAAAAAGAATATCTCTTTGGATTTGAGACTTTAGTCTTTGCAACTTTACAGATCTTCTTTATGCACCAAGAGATTTTTAACACTCCAAAGAGAAAGGAAAGATTTAAATCGGATCATATGACCCCTTTAAAGGAGTGTTTAAGTGCAGCGCTGCGTACAGCAATAACCCAGGAAACGTTGCTATAGTGTTCTATAAGCGCCACCTGCTGTCAGAGATTGAATTTGCATTTTCATCAGATTCAAAAATGAGCTTTATTGCCAAGTGTGTTTACAACTTAATAACTTGGCAGTGAGTATGGGAAATGGCTCATTTGATTGTAAAAATAAAATAAATAAATAAATAAATAAAATCAGCAATTGGAAAAATCCTGACCAGTGCATCCTTAACTGGAATAGAGTTAGACTGTCACGATCGCATAAAGGACAGGAAGCAAGTGCAAGTAAACAATCCTTTATTAGAGATGTATGGTCAGGCTGGGTTGATGGTGGGTGATGCAGGGACCTCGATGGCAGCACAGACAGGTGAGAAGGTGATTGAGTGCGCAGGTGGGTGATGATGAGGGATCCGTGAGATGAAAGGTAATCCACAACGACCGAACAGGAACAAGACACAAGAAGTAGCTGAGGCGGATTAATCAAAGAATGAAATACAGGCTTTATTTTGGATACATGAAAGGCGGGATGAATTACGGTACGCTGGAGGAAGTTTGAGGTGGACTGCCACCAGACTAATGATCTTGGTGACAGTGAACGGACCAATAAATTTGGGAGCAAGCTTATTAGAGACGGAACGGAGAGGAATGTTTTTGGTAGAAAGCCACACTTTTTGACCCACGACGTATACGGGAGGCCTAGACCGGTGGCGGTCGGCTTTAGCCTTGGTGCGCGCCCCCACTTGGAGTAGAGCCTCGTGGGCTCTAGTCCAAGTGCGGTGACACCTCTGGACAAAGGCGTGAATGGAAGGGACCGCGACTTCGGATTCCAGACTGGGAAAAATGGGTGGCTGGTATCCTTCACTACACTCAAACGGAGATAGGCCCGTAGCTGATATAGGTAATGTATTGTGGTCGTACTCCACCATCGACAGTTGTTGGCTCCAGGAGGAAGGATTCTTGGAGACCAAACATCGCAACACCCTTTCCAAATCTTGGTTGGCTCTCTCGGTTTGACCATTGCTCTGGGGATGAAACCCTGAGGACAGACTTACAGTTGCTCCCAGTAATCTACAGAATTCACGCCAAAATTTGGACACAAATTGGGGTCCCCTGTCGGAAACCACGTCTGTCGGGAGGCCATGTAAATGAAAGACGTGATCTACGATGGTCAACGCTGTCTCCTTGGCTGAGGGTAATTTGGGCAAGGGAATAAAGTGGGCCGCCTTCGAGAACCGGTCCACCACAGTTAAAACTACCCTGTTGCCCTGGGAGGGTGGGAGGGCGGTAAAAAAATCTAGTGCGATATGGGACCAGGGTCTCGAAGGGACCAGCAGCGGTTGAAGTAACCCATCAGGGGGTCGATTGGAAGTCTTACCAGTGGCACAAACCGAGCAAGCCAAAACAATACTGTGAATGTCGTGAGCCATAAGAGGCCACCAGAATCGTTGCTTGACCAAAAATTTAGTATGGTTAACTCCTGGATGACAAGCCACATTAGAACAATGCCCCCACTGAATGACATTGGACCGTAATTCCTCCGGCACAAATAATCGATTCGGTGGACACCCGGGCGGAGGTGTTACCCCTTCTAAGGCCGTCTTGACCTTCGATTCAACCTCCCATGTGAGTGTGGAGACCACTAATGTCTCAGGTAAAATACACTCGGGAGAAGATGGGCGTTCGGAACGGTCAAAAATGCGCAACAAAGAATCGGGTTTGATGTTCTTGGAACCCGGGCGGTACGAGAGAGTAAAATCAAAACGTCCGAAAAAAAGTGCCCACCGAGCCTGGAGTTCAACCTTTTGGCAGTACTAATGTATTCTAAATTCTTGTGGTTGGTCCATACTATAAAAGGAACCCCCGAGCCTTCCAACCAGTGGCGCCATTCTTCCAATGCCATCTTTACTGCCAACAATTCTCGGTTACCAATATCATAATTACGTTCGGCAGGGGATAATCGATAAGAAAAAAACACGCACGGGTGCATCTTGTCGTCTGAGGGAGAACGTTGGGATAACACCGCACCTACCCCCAGCTCCGACACATCGACCTCCACCACAAACTGACGTGATGGATCAGGGGTGATTAAGATAGGGGCCGAAACGAAGCAGCCCTTCAGTTTGGAAAACACAGCCTCGGCTGTGTCTGACCACCTGAACGTAGTTCTGGGGGAGGTCAAGGCGGTCAGGGGTGCGGCTAGTTGACTGAAGTTGCGAATAAAACGCTGGTAGAAGTTGGCGAACCCCAGAAACCTCTGTAGGGCCTTACGGGAATCTGGACTTGGCCACTCTACCACAGCCTTAACTTCCTCGGGATCCATGCGTATTCCCCCAGTCGACACGATATACCCAAGAAACGGAACAGACTGTGCATGAAAAGCGCATTTTTCCACCTTGACAAAAAGCCCATTCTCTAGCAACCTCTGAAGCACTCGTCGAACGTGCTGCACGTGTTCCTGGAGAGAAGAGGAAATAATCAATATGTCGTCCAGGTAGACATATATGAATTGATAGATCATATCTCGCAGCACGTCGTTGACGAATGCCTGGAAGACCGCTGGGGAGTTGGACAGCCCGAAGGGCATGACCAAGTAATCAAAGTGCCCCCTGGGGGTGATAAAAACGGTCTTCCATTCATTCACCTCCCTAATACGGACCAAATGATAAGCATTGCGTAAGTCCAATTTAGTGAAGATTGACGCTTCCTGCAACCTCTCGAAGGCTGAAGACATCAACAGCAAAGGGTATGTATTCTTTATCGTGATGTTGTTCAGTCCCCGGTAATCAATACAAGGTCGCAGCGACCCGTCTTTCTTCCCCACAAAAAAGAACCCTGCCCCCGCTGGAGAAGAGGAAGGGCGGATGAACCCCGAAGCTAGAGAATCAGAAATATATTTCTCCATAGCCTCCCTTTCTGGGACAGAAAGTGAATATAATTTGCCTTTAGGCGGAGACTTACCTGACAGTAAATCTATGGCACAGTCATAGGGACGATGCGGAGGGAGAGAAGCAGCACGCGACTTACTGAACACTTCCTTCAGGTGGAGGTACTCCGCGGGCACGTTAGACAAATCCACTGCTTCCTCCTGAAACATAGACATAGAAACAGACGGACAAGCTGACACTAGACAAGACTCATGACATTTGTTACTCCAGGCCAGGATGGAATGCAGTTGCCAGTCCACTTTGGGGTTGTGACAGAGGAGCCAGGGGTGACCAAGAACTATGGTTGCAAGGGGAGAGTCCAGTATGTAGAATGAGATGATTTCTGAGTGGTTGCCTGATGTGATGAGGGTAATGTTTTCAGTGATGAGTGAGATTGAGGGCGTGAACCGTGATCTGGTGAGTGAGGGGTCTGAGGGTAATTTGAAGACTGCGTGTGAGTACATGGTCCATTAAATTACCTTCAGCCCCGGAGTCCAGAAGTGTTTGACAGTCGTGAAATCGTGCTGACCATCTTAGTCTTACCGGGAGGAGCGTAGATGATGATGAGGTCTTCTCTGCAGAGATCCCACCCGATAGTTGCCTCATACTTACTACCGGGCTTTGGTCTTTTACCGGACAGATATAGGCGTGATGACCGGTCCCACTGCAGTAGAGGCACAGTCCCAGGGATCTCCGCCTCTCCTTCTCCTCCCAGGAAAGCCGAGCTCACCCTACCTGCATGGGCTCGTGATCGTAGGAGAGGCTGGCCGCGTCCCCGCCGCTGACCTGGGCATCCGTAGGAGCTCTCGGTGTGGGATTGGGTAGATTACGTCGTTCCACTCGTGTCAGTCGTGCATCTACCCTTAGTGCCAGCTCAATGTGTCCATTGAGTGAGGTCGGGAGGTCAAGGGCGTAGATCTCCCTCTGGACGCGGTCAGCCAGCCCATGTAGGAACATGTCCCACTGCGCCTCCTCGTTCCATTGACACTTCACCGCCAGGGTGCGGAACTCGATAGAGAAATCCGAAACTGATCTCTCTCCTTGTCTTAATTCGGCTAGTATCCTAGCCGCCTCTCTCCCGGCGACGGCCCGATCGAAAACTCGCTTCATCTCGGCGGCAAGTGTCTGGAACGAGGCGCAGCATGGTGATTCTCCCACACCGCCGTTCCCCATAATGCCGCCCTCCCAGTCAACACGAACGCCACCTTGGCTTGTTCATTGGAGAAGGTCCTGGGTTGAAGAGAGAAGTGCATAGAGCATTGTGTTAGGAAAGCTCTACAGAAATTAGGCTCACCAGAGTAGGTTTCCGGAGGCGTGGTTCTGGCTGGGAGGGGGTCTCCGATGGTGTGGGAGGAACGGATGGTGTGAGCGGCGCAGTGGGGGCTCGCAGCAGCTGTAATTGCTGGTTAAGCTCTGACACCTGCGCCACCAAAGCCTGGACAGTGTGACCAGTGTCGTTAAGATTCCGTTCCTGGGAGTCCATCCTTCAAGCACTGGTGCTGAGGAACTCTTCCAATGCCGACGATGGGTTACTCGCTGCTTCCATGGGCGGTCAGATCGTTCTGTCACGATCGCATAAAGGACAGGAAGCAAGTGCTAGTAAACAATCCTTTATTAGAGATGTATTGTCAGGCTGGGTTGATGGTGGGTGACGCAGGGACCTCGATGGCAGCACAGACTGGTGAGAAGGTGATTGAGTGCGCAGGTGGGTGATGATGAGGGATCCGTGAGATGAATGGTAATCCACAACGACCAAACAGGAACAAGACACAAGGAGTAGCTGAACAGATGGGACACAGACAAGGATCACGGAGGACCTCAAACAACGATCTGACAAACAAGAGACGAAAGACAGGGCATTAAGTAGGCTGGTGGAATGAGCTTCAGCTGTCGCTGATCAAGATGATCAGCGGTAACACCCACATAAAACAATCAACATGACGTAACATGAGACGAGAAGGAAACAGTGCATTCATGAACCGTGACATAGACCTACCTGAAAGACCTGAAAAACCATGGTTCATTTCAGTTTTATCTTTGAACTATCGTACCTATTTGTGCAAAATGGTTATCATTTATTACAACATAATGTTACAGTCAACAATGAAAACAATGTCATATTTATTGATTGACTGATTGTGGCAAGGCCTGTGAACATTTTGTCAGGGCAAGTAAAAAAAATTAAACCACTGGCCGAACCGGACCAGTATAAAATTTCCTTAGCGTTGAGCCCTATCAATACGATCAAAATCAGTATCATAACACTTGTACACAGATCTGTAGAACACGTAGGTTACATAATGATATTTTAAAGTTACAAATTTAAATATGTACTTGAAAGGAAACAAGATGACTTTGAATAGCATCACTGTAAAATTGCGAGGAAGAGCTGAGTAAGTCTTGCACATGTATTTTTCTGGTCTGAGAGTGACTTCCTGCTTACCAAAAAAAGGTAGAAATGTATGTATGTGAAAGGAGAAATGTATGTGTATTTTTGAATAAATAAATGCATCCTTGGCGAGAATGTAATATCTTACCAAACCCAAACTTTTAAATAGTATAATATTTGCATTAAATACTTTATGTACAGTATTTCCTAAACTCTCTCTTGTTTTGTAGGTCACTAGCAAGTTTGAAATGTTCGCCTGCTTTGCACCGCTCGTCACTAAGAAATCAGCTTTCAGTGAACTCACTAAACTGCTGCGATGGATCAAAAAGGAAGAGGACCGTCTCTTTATTTGTCAACTCCCAAGATACTCCACTGCCCCTCAGCCTGGCAGGAGCTCCACAGACAAACCGAATACATCAGACACTGGACTTCTCTCTCTCTTGTAGCTTTGAGCAGCTAACCGGCCAACAGTGGCGTGCACGTGTTTTATGTGTTAACAAATACGTATATGTAAATAAACATGTTAACATGAACATATAATCATAATTATAAAAAATGCGTTTCACGGTGAAGACAGTAGACAGGAGAAGCACACGTGACACGCCACTTTGAATCTCATGTTTGCGGCTGTCTGCAAATGATCATAACTGATGGACAACTTTGCCTGGTAAGAGACAACGGTAGACTGGTGACGAGATAAGGAAAAGAAAAAAGCCTAAGATGAGGACCGTGCATCACTTTTAGGTACATTTATAACCCTGTTAAACTTTTTGGATTTTGATAACATTAAGTTACAGTTTTAATGTCTGTGATAATATCACCACCACATCTGCCTCAATATTCTCTTAGAGTTTTAATGTTCCCTTCTGAAAATTAATCATCATTTTACTATGAAAAAAACATGGTTATTGTAACAATGGTAACTAGAAATTAACCATAACTTTAATACTTCAAATTGCTTCAAATAATAATTAACGAAATATTCAGATAATATTTTTTTGGTAATAAAAACAGACCTACAGTAAGTGAACCTTTTAAAATGACAAAAAAATGCATTATATAAAAAAGAGGCAATAATGATTGGTCAAATAATAATAATTGAATAACACTGTTAAAATTCATAATGTAATACAAAATAAACAATTTATGTACATTACATAGGCTACAAATGCCTGCAAAGGGTGCTAAAAGGCCTGATATCTGCTGTTGTTACACTTACAGGATGATCAAATTCTTGTTTAATATTGACCAAACATTTCATTAAAATATCCACTTAATCTTTCATTGGTCAACTTTTTTGATATTTAAATGCTAGCCTCTATAATTTCTTCAACAAAAACATGCAGACATCACAACCCTTACAAAAACTAATCCTTGTTTTTATTGAAGTAAAATTTTATTGTGTGTAATTTCTGAATGCTTGAGACTATAAAATCAATCAGACAACTGTATCAGTAAATCATAGTAATAGGCAACTGTCTATAGCTACAATTGTAATTTGTAAATAATACAACACTCAAAGCGTGCGCACAAAATGAAAAACCCTTCAAACTGTGCCTGATTACTGAACTAAGTTATGTTTTGTGTTAATACTGTCAAACACACAAGGTTTATGTATAGACTGTAAGAAACAGATGCATGTCTGTAATATTAGATGCGTGCAGGTCTTAAAGGGACAGTACTGAACATTCTGCCACTGTAATAAAAGGAATAGTTCACCCTAAAATGTAATTTCTGTCATTGTTTATTCACTAACATGTTGTCCCAAACCTACAGTATATTAATTTATTTCTTGTGCTGCACACAAAAGAAGATATTTTGAAGAATCTGGATAACCAAACAGTTGCTGGTCCACATTAACTTTGATAGTAGGGGGGAAAGAATACTGTGGAAGTCACTGTGAACCAACAACTGTTTGGTTTTCCACCTTCTTCAAAATAGAGTTTATGTTTAGCAGAAGAAGAAAACTCATTCAGGTTTAAAATAACTTTTGAGTGAAGGTATAAAAAACAAAACACTAAACTATTTTTTTGGGTGACTTATTCCTTTAAATGTTAATAATACACCAAACAGAAAGAGAAAAATCACTCAATATTCGACTGAAAAACTTTAAAACAGTATCTTAATAGGATCAATGTATATTGTGTTTTATTTTTATTTGTTCATTACATTTTTTGAATGCTCCTGCTAAATACTATTGTACCTGAAAATAAAACACTGTTTATTTTTATTTGTTTATTATTTGTATTTGTAATGTGTATCTTAGTTCTATTTTTTTTTATAACAAAGATAAAATAATGACAAAGATTTTATCTTCTCCCACTTTGGCCTAAATATCCATACTTTTTCATATTTTGTTACCTTAATGTAAAAAGCTTTGTCATTATTATAAGGATATTAGTTTGGCTGTGATGCTCAAACAGCTTGCAAAATAGAAAAACCAACATGACAAACAATCATGATAAAATCAATAAATATATATATATAAAAAAAAAGATGTTCACAAACAGCATGAAGTTTCATGCCTTTTTAAATCAAATTACAGAATTACTGACTGGTAAAAATGGCTAACTCATGTGATACTCTGATGTTTCCAGAGTTACTGATGTTTATTCTGCAGATACAATAAAGTTCATTGACTTTATCAGAGTATCATGTGTTCCTTTTATCTGTTTCTACTACAGTAAGCAGTCATTTATGCTTTTCCACTTCCTTTTCAGTCACAGCCATGGTTCATCTGTCACACAAAATGTTAAGAAGTTGTTTGGGATTTAAGATATTTTTGGATAATATAACTAGATCACATAAGAACACTAAAAAAATGCTATTGATTTTAATACATACACGTGATATGGATGGTTTGTCACTGTAGATTGTCTGTGGTGACAAAACAGCATAAAATGCACGTTCTGTATCCTTAACTCATTTTTAACAAATGAGCATAGCTAGGTAGTCAGCTCAGATTGAGCCACAGCCCATGTCATGTGCCACAACAACTAAAGTAGTTAATATATTGTGTTATTGCGCCATCTACAGGACAGGTGTAGACCTCACACATAGTGGGGTTTCTTTCAGCAAGCTAAACAAGCATTTGGGGGACATCAGAAAGCTGCAGATTTAACCTTCTTCATTTTATCAGGATGGCAGTTAATTTCCTAATACAAGGTTGACAGAAAACACAGTAATAGCAGATAGAGAGAGTTTGCATTCTGTCCAGCAGTGTTTCGCTGTTAGTGAAGATGGCGCAAGCACTGTCAGAAGAGGAGTTCCACCGTATGCAGGTACAAATCTCTTTATTTGCGCTTGGATTTGACATCAGATATAACCTGTACTGCACATATGATAAAAGAAATTTCGGTTGAGAATATGTGCAAACGTGTTTATTTTATAGCTGAAGCTGATGTCGATCTGGGCAGATTGGGACTCTGTTAGCTGTACCCGTTAGCCTGCAAGCTAATTGTTATAAGGCCGAAAATTATTTCAGTGGACAATTACGATGTTTTCCATTAATGTGTGTAAAAGTTACGTTAATAAAATGACCTTTTGTTGAAATGACATGGAATATAGTCGCTATTTGGCGAGTTTGTGACGCACACTAAAGATGTGTTTAGTTAGCCTGTTAGCACGCTAACCTGTAATTACTAACCGTTAGCACACCAAACTGATATTATTGCTTTTCTACACAATAAAAGGGTTTGTACGTTATACATTTAGTTCTTTAGGCGTATTTCGTGTGAATGCTAGGCTTTTAAAATGCTTATTGCTGTTATTTTGCTTCAGCATCACCTTGTTTACAACTCCAGAATCATCTACTCTGTTTCATAGCAACCAGTCTCTTTAATTAAATGTTTCCATTACGTAAATAAACTCTGAATACATTGTAAACCACCGTTTTAGCATGATTCATAACACAAGAGACTGTGTGATGATCTGTTGTCTATGTGTTCATTATTTCTTTTTTACAGTAATCGATAATATGTATATTAAATATCTTGTTACCTCAAGTAGGATGTTTTGCTATATTAATTGATATTTTAATGTATTTCCTCAGGCTCAGCTCTTGGAGCTGAGAACACAGAACTACCAACTCTCTGATGAGCTGAGGAAAAATACTGCAGGTGAGTGAAGAATGTAAACCTACATCTTTACTTATTCAAAACACTTTCCAGTTTGTTTGCATCATTAACACAACAGACTGTAATTTGTTGTTATTAAAAATCAGTTGTCTTATCGCACCTATTCCACTGAACCTTACATTTTCTCTGCTTATTTTGGATCTAGAATCTGTTGAATTCTGTAGATTCTTTCTAAAAGTTGTGAGAGTTACTCTCCTGTTGGTAACCGAGAGCACAATGAAATGTACTATTTTTTATTTATTTTAATAATTGAATGCGCATTGGGGGAAGACATATAAAGATAGATGTTCTAATTCTGTCAGTCAAAACAGAGTTGTCTGAGGGCCTGGGGCCGGTTGCACCAGTTGTGTGTAACTCAGAACTTGGTCTAGTTCAAACATCATTGGGCATTAAGTCAAAATGTATGAACTTATAAATATTGAACTTAGTGTGAAAATGTGACCTAATATATGAAACAAAATATTTACAGAAGCTTAGAATACATCAGTTCATGTTTGCTTATAAACCCCAATCCTGTGTAAAATTAAAATGAATACATTATTTTAAAACAAAGTTTGTATTGCATTATTAATATATAAACATTTAAAATATTTATTTAAATGCATGTCATGTGACCATGTGATAAGTGAACCATGAACATGCAAATGTGTTGTTCAGTTATTTACATGTCAACTTGAGCAAACTCTTCAAACTAAATATTTTAGCCTTTAGATACAGGTGCATCTAAAAAAAATAGATTCTTTTTTTTTTTTTTACTATTTCAAATAGTTAAACTTTCATATAATCTAGATTCATTACATGTAATGTAAAACATTTCAAAAGTTTTCATTTTGATGATTAGAGCTTACAGCTCATGAAAGTCGAAAATCCAGTATCTCAAAATATTAGAATATTTACATTTGAGTTTCATAAATGTCAATCCCTACAGTTTAAATTCTGGGTATCACTTGTTCTTTGAAACAACAATAACGGGGAAGACTGCTGATTTGGCAATGGTCCAGAAGACAATCATTGACACCCTCCACAAAGACGGTAAGTCACAGAAAATCTTTACTTAAAGGGGAGACTGTTCACAGAGTGCTGTATCAAAGCATTTTAAATTCAAAGTTGACTGGAAGGAAGAAATTGGGTAGGAAAAGGTGCTCAAGCAACAGGGATGACACAAGCTTGAGAATACTGTCATGCAAAGCCAATTTAAACACTTGAGAGAACTTCACAAGGAGTGGACTGAAGCTGGAGTCAGTGCATCAATAGTCACCATGCTCAGACGTCTTCAGAAAAAGGGCGACCAAGCCACTTCTGAAACAGAAACAACATCAGAAGCATCTTACCTGGGCAAAGGAGAAAAAGAACTGGACTGTTGCTCAGTGGTCCAAAGTCCTCTTTCATTTAATTTGGAAGTCAAGGTCTGGAGTCTGGAGGAAGACTGGAGAGGCACAGAATCCAAGCTGCTTGAAGTCCAGGGTGAAGTTTCTGAAGTCAGTGATGATTTGAGGTGCCATGACATCTGCTGGTGTTTGTCCATTGTGTTTTATCAAGTCAATGCAGCCATCTACCAGTAGATTTTGGAGCACTTTATGCTTCCATCTGCTGATTTCCTTTTCCAGCAGGACTTTCACACCTGCCCACAGTGCCAAAACCACTTCCAGCCAACATACCTGACCTGAACCCCATATGGAATCTATGGGATATTTTCAAGAGAAAGATGAGAAACAGTCGATCCAACATTACAGAGGAGATGAAAGCTCAATAGTGCCTCAGCAGTGCCACAGGCTGATCGCTCCCATGCCACTCCTTACTGATGCTGGAATCTGTGCTAAAGGAGCCCCAACCAAGTATCGAGTGCATAAATGAACATACTTTAAGGAACTTGAACTTTTCTGTTTCGCAAATCCTTTTTAAGTTGATCTTAGGAAATATTCAAATTGTTTTAGATACTCGATTTTTGAATCATCAAAATTAATCATCAAAATTAAAACAATTTTTTTATGTTTGCTTTTTCATGTAATTAATCTAGAAAATATGAAAGTTTAACCTTTTGAAATGTTACACACAAAAAAAATAACATTTTCTTTATTTATTTATATATATATATATATATATAAATTATTTTTTTTGTATTTTTTTAAATTAAAAACATTTTAAAAACATATCAGCTTGTGCAGCTGTTTGTCAAAGATCATAAATGCATGTATTTGTGTATCATTGCATAAAGTGAGGTTTTTGTTTTTAGTTATTCTGTAACTTTATTTATTCTGTGATCCAGAACTCAACAGTGTCCGTCTGAAGACCTCGAACCTGGAGAAAGAATATGTCAAAGCGCAGAAGGTAGTGGCTTTCCTTGGTTTTTCAGCAGGTCATTGCCTTGAGATAGAGGTCAAGCTTTACTGCTGGCCTTCTGAATTTGCTTTGTGTGCTGTTATCTTGCCTTCTGCTTTAAATGGCTGGGAGTAATTGACTGTTCTGTCTGTTCCTTTTTTTTCTCCTAGTGTTTCTTTTTCTTACTTTCCTACAGTGAACTAGACAGTTTGAATGCATTGCAACACAAAGTCACTAGTCTTGCACTGGTCATGTTGTAAGACAATGTAATACATTGTTTATGACTCAGCATTGCCAAACCACTCAGAAGTCTGCACGGATTGGCCCTGTGAAGCTGTTTGCTAAAAAAGTAGTTCTGTTTGGTTGTACCAGTTTTGCACAGTTCATCTTTAAAGCAATAGTTCAACAAAAAAAACAAAAAACTAATACTCAGCCTCTGGCCATCTAAGATGTAGATGAGCTTGTTTGTTCATTAGAACAGATTTGGAGAGATTTATCATTACATCAGTTATTCCTCAGTGGATCCTCTGCAGTGAATGGGTCCCGTCAGAATGAGAGTCCAAAACAGCTGATAAAATACAAAAATAATAAATTAATGTCGCAAGAAGTGAAAAGCTGTATATTTGTAAGAAACGAATCCATCGTAAAGATGTTTGTAACTTAAAACTGCTGCTAATATATGAATCCTTTAACCATAATATTGCTTTCTCCTGTGAAAATGTCTGAATCAGGAGAGAAAAATGTACAGATCAAGCACCATTTACAAACAAGAGCAGTCCAAAACATTTCTAAACCAACATCTCAGTGGATTTTCATGTGAGAGGACTATAGGGGATGGACTTTTTTGCTGGAGGAAGCGGACTGGAGATTACTTGTGGATTATGGTGATGTTTTTAGCAGCCGTTTGGACTCTCGTTCTGACAGCACCCATTCTCTGCAGAGGATTAATTTGTGAGCAAGTGAAATAATGCTAAATTATTCCAAATCTGTTCTGATGAAGAAACCAAATCTGGTTGGTGGTATTTTATGATTGATAATATTTTAGTTAACAATTTAGTTTAGATTATGTTTTCTTTTTCATTTTCATCCTCAGGCCTTGAACAAGAGCAAGAAAGCACAGGTTAGTTATCCCCATATATTAGTGTTTGTTTTTTTCTAAAAGTAACTATTAATACAAATGTAATATGATATACTGAGTGGTATGGGAAAAATCTCTGTCTGGTAACCATGCTGTATTATTCTCTCGTTTTCAGGAGGTAGATGCCTTACTCAGTGAGAATAAAATGCTTCAGGGCAAGTTACACAGTCAGGAAGATGACTTCAGACTGCAGAACAGCACCCTCATGCAAGAGCTGTCCAAGGTGCTGAGCACACACACAATATTTAACCCCTGTCATGACCATGAGCATGTGAACCCAGTCACTTCATGCACAAGTATATTAGAAATCAAAAGGCATACAGTTTCTATGCACGAATCAATATACACTAAAGTTGAAACTCATTTAAATATTTTAAAATATTAGTTTTAAAATATTGAATAGAAAGCATTTATTTGAAATAGAAGTATTATAATGTATTTTGTCACTTTAGCAGTTTGATGTGTTCTTCCTGAATAAACGCATTCATTTAAAAAAAAAAAAACCCAAATAATACAATCTTACACCAAACTTTTAAACAGTAATGTAAGCACTAGAACAAAAGTTGCACATCACAGATGATGTCATTTTTGTTGACCACAAGGACACTATACCTTTGTTTCCATTATATGATGGATGTTTTGCCCTATGTTTTAGTTATGTTCACAGATCGAGCAGTTAGAATTAGAGAATCGGAGACTGAGGGAGGGTCAAGGGTTGGAAGGACCCGCCTCTAGCCCCGCCTCTGGTCCAGTGGATGCTGAACTCCTCCGTCTACAGGCTGAAAACTCCGCCCTGCAGAAGAAATTAAAAGGTGAGAGAAGCTTATACATATAGTCCTTATCTGTTTTTCCTCACAAACCTTGGTCTAAGAATTCAGAAGTGAGCTTGACTATAGTGTTCTCTGTGCATCTACACAGCTCTTCAAGAATGTGCAGATGTTAATGATGGAAAAGCAGCTTTCATCGATGGATCAGCCGGCACTAATGGTGTCAAGTCAGATGCCAGCTTTTACAGTCATGACCCTTCAGCCTCAGGAAATGATCAGATTGATCAGGTAACAGATAATGGGTTTCAGTCTCACCAGGGTTGGGTTGCTGTATCATACAGTGGAGGTTCAGAGTGAAAGAACCAATGTAATGAAATGACTGCAGCTTCAGCTGGTATAATAATTACACCATGTGCAGGAATACCAGAACTCTCAGATGACAATCGATGAAGCCATCTATACTGCAGTTGACTGTGACTGTCATGCATCTCCTGGTGTATGCGTTAAGTTTGGTGAACAGTTGGATATTCCTATGCGACTTTCTAAAAATACAAGTAAACAAGATAGTTTACTCAGACAGAGTATCCTAACAGTAGAGTTTCAGAGTAAATCAATTATTCAGCTATGCAGTGGCACACTCTTGATCTGGAGGAGTTTGCTGCAGTTCTCAGAGGTCATGTTTAATGCAGGGGTCACTGCTGTGTCTTGCCACAGTTCATCTAGCAGCTGAGACACCACCATCAGCTTTTTCTGTGAGATCAGCCCAGTAAAGGGAATATAAGGACAGTGAACTGGAGTCTAGTGATTGACTACCACACCCCATTCATTAGCATTACCAAATTTGTTAAAATGAGGGCTGTAGCTAATCGGTTATTCTTTATATAGTTTCTTTTTTTTTTTTATATAAACATTCCCAATACCATAATATGTACAATTTCGTGAAACTGAAACGGAATATCCAGCGGGAAATAATCATCCTGATTGGATGATTTAAAAAAAAAAAGTAGGTTATGATTTTAGTGGTTAATATTATTTCCAAGCCTGATGTACTTGCCTTAAATTAGCAAAATACTTGTTAATGAGAAAGTCTAATAAAACATTAAAAAAGCTTTAGAATAACTTCTGAATCATTCACAAGAAGTCCAGGAACAATCATTAAAGATGTAAATGGGGTCGATTTGTGTCTATATACATAGCCAGCTTTCATAAATTGCTTTCCTTTCAACATCCACTAATTTCTGTTTTTACTGGGGGTTTATATATAGAGCCACTTTGTAGAAACCAAACCAAACTAAACCGTTTTTTGTTCAAGTGGGTTTTTTTTTTTTTGTCTGAAGGCCGAAGTGCAAAGCGTCAAACCGGAACAGCGAGATAATGAACTGAGCGGTGAGTACATCTTTCTGACAACTTCCTTTTAAATTTTTGACCTTATCAAACTGGCTGAAGAGTTAACAGCGTAGAACCAGGGAAGGTTTTGTTCTGGATCTTCAAATAGCAGGACAATGGTTTGACTTTGACTGAGCATCGGTTGAGCACTTCTCAAACTCATTATTTTCGAGGTTGTGTGCATTAATATCTGTTAACGCTGGGTTTCAGAGGTGGCATTAAAGCTTCAAACGGAAATGGAGGAGAAATGCTTACTGAGGGAACAACTCCAGACACTAGAGGTAAAAACATCAGTTTTACCCAGGACAGCAGGAAACAGACAAAAGGTTAAAATGTTAGGATTCATTTTGCTGATGAGTGTGTATTTTTACCCTCGCCATGTGTGCTAATTTTGGACACCTTCATGCTCACCTTGCTCCAGAGAATACTTTCATATCTATGATTAAATTGGCATTTTGCAGGTCTAAATATTTGTACATTTTTCTAGGGTTAATAGATAATTTACTTATTAAAAATAACTTATTTAAAACATTTTTTTTGTAATTTTTGTATTTTCAATTGCTAAATTAAATATTGTATTTTCATTTAATTTATCTTTTTGTTTGATTCTGATTTGTTCAATTTTCAAAGACCAAATTGTATATATTTTTTTATTATCTTTATAAATTTTTTAACCCCCATACAAAATACTTTTCTAATTGTTTTTCTTTTTCAGATGTCCAAGCAGACAGAAATCACAAAACTACAAGAAGAAAATACTAAAGTAAGTGTCACGTGTGTTTCAGCATGTGTGCTCTGATAAAAATGCCATTGGTAATGCCATGTTTTACAATTTCTTTTTTTTTAGTTGTCCGATAAGTTAAAGAAAAAACAGGAGAGGTAAGTTGCTTTTATGCTTTTTTTTTAAAATTATTTTCATATTTATTTATTTTCATATATATTTCATATTACAGGTATAGTTAACTAAAGTTTGTGAGGTTTGTGAAATTAAATGATCATTAGTCATTCAAAGATTTGTTTAAATGATATAAATGTGTATTTGCTTAATGCTGATGAGAAAGTATTATAATGTTGCCTTTCTATTAGTAATACCATAATCCCCCCCCCAAAAAGCCGGGGCCTTTATTTACCTGAACTGCAGAAGGTAACAGGCTTTTATTTGAAGCAGGCTTTTATTAGAGGCAGGCCTTGTGGCCATCTGTTTGGTAAGTAATTGTTTTAAATAACCCGTTTTAAATTAAAAGCGATAGCGTTCCAGTGGACAGAGATCATAACATTAGCACAGAATCAGTTCAGAATCAATCACCAATAGAATCAGTTCGGACGCGTCTGACAGAAATGGTTCTCGGTTCAGTGTACTGAAAATCTGAAAACCGATGCAACCGGTTCTTGACTCGAGAACGAGAAACGCTCCGGCAGTGCGCGTGTACGTTCGTTATCTGGCTCTGCTGCACAAATTTCCCCCGGCCTTTATTTAAGACCGGCCTTTATTTGTCCATGTTGACCACGCCCCCGGCCACTATAAGAGGCCCGGCGTTTATTTGACTACCGGTTTTTATTTGAGGAATTACGGTAATATAAAATCAGTCGTTATAATACTTTTTTGTATACATTCATTTCTTTGTTTAACCATTCTATCTGATTATTAAACAGACTTCTAGTCGTATTAGACAGAACTGTTAATGACAAAGGTAAACAAGAGGGAGAATGTGAGCACTGTGTGCTCCAGCGCTGCTGCTCTCTGCGCTGTCAAAATAAAAGTCTGGCGTGCCGTCAAAATAAATGTCCCGATTCAAATACATTGTCCAAGCAGAAAAACTTATTGGCCAACACTGATATTGGCAAAAATGACAAATACCGGTCGACAACTAGTTCTAATAATTTCTTTTTTAGACCACAAAATGAGAATAAAAAAAAAACTTATCCTGCTTGCTTACATCCACTGAATCGCAATGAATAGCGACCAACTTCAAGCAGAAAAAAAAGCAAAAGTATCACACAGTGGTCTCAGTTGACCTATGCCATATTTTCCAAGTGTTTTGGAGGCATATGATAAGGCTGTTCTACTTTTGATTTAATTTAGGCTATTATTTAGCAAAAATACTGCTCTGTATCTCAACAGAACAAATCCAGGACACTAATGAGATATTCACCCCAGAGAAGAAAGTATCTACATAATTTCCTAGGAGCTGTTCGTTACATTTTGATTAACCTTGATTTCCTGAAATGCTGCTCTGGTCGGCTTTTGCTGAAATAAACTTCTGCATTAATACAGTTTCATGAACGTACAGTCTTGCACAGAAAGACCAATGGTCAAGGTCAAGACTTTCTCTAAATAATAATTGAAGTTTCAGTTCGATTCATTTGTTCACCAGTATCATTAGCCCTCAGAGGACTTGGATAAGCGAGTCGAATGGGATCGTTCTATGGCTTTGAGGAGTTGCTGTTCACTGCTATTATGGACAAGTGTAAGCAGGAATTTTTTGCATTTATCCTTTCATGGTCTGAAAAAGAAAGAAGGTCTAACGTGTTAGAACAACACCAGGGTGTTTCATTTATCGGTGAACTGTCCAGTTGAAGTGCATATACTTCTCACCCAACGTACTATGAAACTTTTCAGTAACACTTTATTATAGGGACCAAATCTCACTGTTAACTAGTTATTGTTAACATATTGTTCATTGGTACTTATAAACTATATGACCATATTCTACATCCCTAATCCTAACCAATACCTAAATTTAACAACTACCTTGCTAACTGTTAATAAGAAGCAAATTAGGACTTTGACGCAAATGTTGTAGTCAATGGTTTGTTAATAAGAGAATTGTATCTTAAAAAATAAATAAATAAAAAAAAATTGTGGCCAACTTTTCTTTATGGCCCAAAATTCACCATCAATTCAGAGACACGCATGTCTATTTTTAGTTTTTCTATTTTCACCTGACTTTTCTATAGTACCTTTAATTTCCTAAAGGCACACTCAAGTTTTTTTTTTTTTTTGGTTTATGCTGTGTATGTTGTGCTGGCCGACGTGACAGTTGACATGATCTAGTGACATGAACACAGCAAAATACAAGCTGTGGCAGAAATGTGCTATTCACAGCAAACTCAGCCATGTGAGTGTGCATCATCTTACACTTATTATAATACAACTTCATGGGAAATAACTGAGTGCACCTTTAAACCTGTGCAAGACTACAGCTTGCGGTGATTAATTGAGGAAGACAGTGATGGAGTGATTTCATGCAAAACCTGCTGAGATATGGCAAAATGAAAGTTAAAGACAGTATTAATGGACGATGTTACATTTGAACAAATTACCTCCTCAAGCACAAGATAAATGCCTTTCAGTCCTCCATTTAACTTGAGTCCTCTTTCTCTGCACAGTGGCTCTCAGCGAATCAGAACTCTCTGTGTGATTACATCATCCCCTTAGTGTTCCCGTCTAGGTATCGTGGTAACTCAGCTGTGTCTTAGAGACAGTCTCTGTGTCAGTGTAATGAGTCTGAACGTGAACTTGTTGTGCTGGCAGTCACTGTAGACTGCTGTATCAGCACAGACTGCCTCCGATCCGCATCCCTCTGGTCAACACGGCCTGTTTTCCCTGATCAGGAGATGCTGCCTGTTATTTATCACTGCTATATGTTTTTTTTTTTTAGGGCCAGTGAGGATTCAAGTCTCTTTATGCTTCTCTTACAGCTTCCAGCGGCTACAGGTTGAGAAGGAAGCACTTTACAATGACAGCAGGTGAGAAAGACTAACCCAGCAGAGCAGTTACTTTGTGATAAAGCTCAACAGGGAGTTTTTTTTTTTTTTTTTAGCAGCCTGGGTTCTTGAAATGTATATCCCATTAATTTTCTCAATGACGAGTTTGAAGGCTTGAACCTGAAGATGAATAGCAATTTTTAGCAATCTACTTGCCTATAAACCTGATTGGTGGATTTTGAATCAGGACTGTGAAAGGTGTACTTCTGTCTTTAGGGCACTAAATTGAGGAGTGTATGATACCTCTGAATGTTGCAAATTTTAGTGTCAATTTGCTAAAATCCTTCTTGGTTTTAAACTGAGCAGCTTTGGATAAAGCATTTGCAAAATAATAAATGTAAATCCAACTCTTTCTGCAGTCTCAGAACGGATCATACATGTTTCTATCTGTTAAAGGAGTAGTCCACTCTCACGCTCAACCTCATACGAGATGAATATGAGTTTGTTTCTTCATTAGAACATATTAGGAGAAATGTAGCATTACATCACTTGCTCACCAGTGGATCCTCTGGAGTGAATTGAGAGTCCAAACAGCTGTTTAAAACATCACAGTAGTCCATATGTAATCCACACAACTCCAGTCCATCAATTAACATCTCGTAAAGTGAAAAGCTGAGTGTTTGTAAGGAACAAATCCATCATTAATGTGGTTTAACTTCAAATTACCATTTCTTGCCAAAATACAATTCTTACGGCACCCATTCACTGCAGAGGATCCATTAGTGAGCAAGTGAATAATGCTAAATTTCTTCAAATCTGTTCAGATGAAGAAACTAGTCTACATCTGCGATAACCTGATGGTGTTGTTGGTCAATTTTAATTTTTGGGTGAACTATTTTTTTAAGCACATTCAATTAAAAAATGCAGCTGAAATCACTGTTATGGTTTCACATAATTTATGACTCGCATCTAGTTTTTACTCAGTCTTATTTTTCTGTGAAGTTTCTAATGCCATTTTACTTCTGGAACCCACCTCCATCTCTATATTACATGTGTTCCCATGATGTCATTTACACTCCCCCCTAATGTTTTTTCTGCTGAATTTGCCGTTTTATTTCAATATTTATCTCGTGATGCCTGGAAATGGACTCTACCGTACATTAGTCACATCAAACCCCTCATAGCATATGATGCATTTGTTTCCACAGGACTAAAATTGATGAGATCCAACAGAGGAAAGAGGAGGAGCTCAAATCCATAAACCTTCGTGTGCAGAAAGTGCAGACAGATTTAATGGCCGCCAACCAGGTGAGATCCGCTCAGGCCCACCCTGCCAAATTCCCTAATATTGAAGCACATTTGTTGCACATCTCGCAGGGCGATCGATGGATGGCCACTAAGGGAGTATGATAAACATTTGCAAACCCTTGGGAGTGGGCTAAAGACTGCAGTCAGTGCCCTTCAGGATCAGACTCTGGCACTGAGGCACATCTGCAGAGATTAATGGACCGTGGACACACTGCTGCATCCATCACTGTCATACTAAAAATGCATTGAATCTTCCTGCCTGTGTGTGATTTCAGAACGTCGCTGAACTGAAGGAGCAGTTGCAGAGTAAACAGAAAGAGCACGAGATGGCCATCCATGCGCTCAAAGATCAGGTATTGCACAAGATTGGTTAAAAATGTGAAATATTCTGGACACTAGTCACTAAATTAAGCAAATTAGTGTAGTGTGGTCATGCAACCACTTTTAATGTTTTAATATTGCATACTGCATAATATACAGTGCGATATACAATACATACTGCAGATTATGTTCCATTCCAAACATTGCCACAGGCACTAATAGGAAGATTACAGAAGATGAATAGTTGGTTAAAATGTTCATTTAGCATTTCTTTTAATGTTTATTCCATCACAGATGGTCGTTAGTGCATCTCCAGAGAATTAATCTGCAATTTCCGCATCTGCTGGTTCGCTGTTTACTAGCAGGTTTATAAATGAAAGGAAGCCAGCAATTAATCCTCATAAATTGAGTAAGATTTTATTGATAATAGGTCCTACAGATTAAATTAAATAAACCATAAAAGGCTCATGTGGGTATTGTTATCGGCGTAGAACACAATTACATTTTTATTGTTCCATTTAAAAAATCAAATAATGAAAATCTTTTTTTTTTTTTTTTTTTAAATGGCAGGATGCGGTTTTGTGATTATTTAGCTGTTGTCATTTTCAGTGTTGTTGTAAAATGCCGTTTTTTTGTCTTAAAGTTAGTTTTTCAGTTCAACCAGAGAGGAAAACTCTGTTCTCATTTACTCACCATCACTTTATTCCAAACCTGTATGACTTTCTTTCTTTTGTAAAATTCAACAGGAGAAGTTTGTCCTTGGTGTTTTTTCTCAGTACAATGAAAGTGAATGAGGACAGATGTATTTGAGCTCCAAAAATAACAAAACCGCACCATAAAACTGTTTCATAGGACTTTCGTACTATATTCTGTTAGATCAGGTCCCCACACCAGATAATAATTAGGATCCAGCCCCGGACGCAAGATCCTGTCAGAAAATATCAGTTTGTCCAGTAACAGAACAACTAGACACCAGTGCTGTTCATACCCAAACCCTGTTAACAGCAAGTCTTGTCTGGTATCCAAAAATACCCTAAATGAGTGTTTAACAGTCTTCTGTCAGTCAAGAAGTTGACAGAGAAAAGCCAGAGAAGAGCACAAACAGGAGATGAAGAGACGATGGTAAAAAAGTAACCAAATTTATTTTACAATCTTAGCTGCGTATGTCTCAGTGTTCAACTTTTTCTGACCAGCGCAAATTCAACATGTACTGTTATACCAAAAGTGCTTCAAAGCAACATTCCATAAACCTTGGGTTTCCATAAACATTCTCTCTTATATATCTCTATTCATACAGACAAAACAGTTAATGAAACCCCACAAGCACGATATTGAACAACAATGAGAAAAATTAATAAGAAATATAAAATATGAAACATGGAAACATAAATCAATAAACAATAAAAAAATACTCATGATATAATTATAAAAAAAAAATCTAATAATAAATTATTAAAACCATGTGAATGACTAATGATATAAAAAACACGTGAGGATCTAAGGAGCCTTCAATTCGAAGTCTCCTCAAGTAATATCAAACTAAACCAATCTGTGATTTTATGTAAGTATTTCTTGAGTCGTAAACACATTTTTAGAGAATGTCTAGTTTTAATTGATAGTGAATCACTTTTTTTCCTGAAAATATATTAATGGACATTTTTAAAAAGGGTTTTAATCATATATTTATCATTACATAAAATATTATATAATAATTATTATTATAGACATTAATATAATTATGTATATTTTTGTATGTTAGTTGCTTTAAAGACAAACTACTTTTTACACTACTGTAAACCTGCAGTGCACTGTATTTGAAAATTCATGAATGCCAATAAGTTAGTATTCATAGCATCATTTGCCAAAATTGTTAATAAATATGAATTAAAAAGACTGACTATGAATTCAGAAGACTTAATTTTTATATAAATATATATTATAAACATTCTTCAAAGTATCTCATTCTTGCTTTAAAGAGTTACTCCACCCCAAAATGAAAATTTTGTCATTAATCACTTACCCCCATGTCGTTCCAAACCTGTAAAAGCTTTGTTCCTCTTCGGAACTCAATTTAAGATATTTTGGATAAAAATTGGGAGGCTTGAGACTGTCTGTCCCATAGGCCGCCAAGTAATTACACTGTCAAGGTCCAGAAAAGTATGAATGACATCGTCAGAATTAGAGATCGACCGGTATGGGTATTTCTATAGCCGATGCCGATGTTTAGAGGTCATGGTCAGCCGATGGCTGATATGTGCTGCCAATTTTTAGGGCTGATATCTTGAAGTTTTCACATATATATATATGTATATGTGTCAATCATTTACATAAGTTTAAGAGCATTTATCAAGCAGAATTTTTCAAGTTTGTTGGAACATAAATGTAAACTTAAATATATATATTTAAATAAAATAAATAAAATCTTATAAATAAAAATCAATAATAGTCATCGGACTCGGAGAATACTCGGCCGTGATCAAACACTGCTTGTGTTTTTTGGAACTTGCAACTTGTAAAATTAGGAGAAGAAAAGTGTGAGCAAAAAAAAAGCGATCTTTCTCTCTCTCTGCCATGAGAAACAGAGCGCGCAGACTCAGAGTTAATGCAAGTGCACGCACGGTATAAATGCTTGCAGACTTGACACACTCATATTTAATATATTTCAAATCAGCAACACAATCTGAGGTGAACTGTCACATGAATGTTTTCTGTGATGCTCAAATTGCGTTAAAGCATATTTTAGGTTGATCCAGCTAGCACGCATGTGCAATCTCGAGCGAGGGACACTTCGACCACCAAACCGCGCTTTACATTTTCTCCCATTTTTATAATAATATAAATGAACCGTTTAATCTTAGTTTTATTGGTCAGATTCAGACTCGACGCAGAGAGCACAGATATGATAGCAAATAAACGAACGAGCGATCGTTATTATAGTTCAAAAGGGCAAACAGTCGAAGTTATTATGCGAGTTAACTCGAGTCAGAATGTACATGTGCACAGTTGCATTTGTCATCCGTCACCGTGACATCAAGTGGACTTTTGAAGCTGAATGAGTGGATTAAGCTTGGACTTGGAATAACGAGAGAAATAACATGGATAACTTTCTTGTCGGAGGATTGTAATTCATCAAAGGCAGTCAAGTACAAGGAAGAGAGACTACGGCTCCTTAAATAAGGTAAGACAAAAAGTTGTATTTTTCGCAACAGGTTTATTGACTTGTGGGTGTGCTATTTGATTGCAATCTTTCCTTAGAAAGCCACGTTTCTAGCATTTGTAAAACTGCATTTTTCCATCTCAAAAATATATCTAAATTACGGTCTATGCTCTCAATGTCAAATGCAGAAATGTTAATCCATGCTTTTATGACCTCAAGGTTAGATTATTGTAATGCTTTATTGGGTGGTTGTTCTGCACGCTTAGTAAACAAACTACAGCTAGTCCAAAATGCAGCAGCAAGAGTTCTTACTAGAACCAGGAAGTATGAGCATATTAGCCCGGTCCTGTCAACACTGCACTGGCTCCCTATCAAGCATCGTATAGATTTTAAAATATTGCTTATTACCTATAAAGCCCTGAATGGTTTAGCACCTCAGTATTTGAATGAGCTCCTTTTACATTATAATCCTCTACGTCCGCTACGTTCTCAAAACTCAGGCAATTTGATAATACCTAGAATATCAAAATCAACTGCGGGAGGCAGATCCTTTTCCTATTTGGCGCCTAAACTCTGGAATAACCTACCTAACATTGTTCGGGAGGCAGACACACTCTTGCAGTTTAAATCTAGATTAAAGACCCATCTCTTTAACCTGGCGTACACATAACATACTAATATGCTTTTATTATCCAAATCCGTTAAAGGATTTTTAGGCTGCATTAATTAGGTAAACCGGAACCGGAAACACTTCCCATAACACCCTATGTACTTGCTACATCATTAGAAGAATGGCATCTACGCTAATATTTGTCTGTTTCTCTCTTGTTCCGAGGTCACCGTGGCCACCAGATCCAGTCTGTGTCCAGATCAGAGGGTCACTGCAGTCACCCGGATCCAGTACGTATCCAGACCAGATGCTGGATCAGCACCTAGAAAGGACCTCTACATCCCTTAAAGACAGCGGAGACCAGGACAACTAGAGCCCCAGATACAGATCCCCTGTAAAGACCTTGTCTCAGAGGAGCACCAGGACAAGACCACAGGAAACAGATGATTCTTCTGCACAATCTGACTTTGCTGCAGCCTGGAATTGAACTACTGGTTTCGTCTGGTCAGAGGAGAACTGGCCCCCCAACTGAGCCTGGTTTCTCCCAAGGTTTTTTTCTCCATTCTGTCACCGATGGAGTTTCGGTTCCTTGCCGCTGTCGCCTCTGGCTTGCTTAGTTGGGGACACTTCATCTACAGCGATATCGTTGACTTGATTGCAAATAAATGCACAGACACTATTTAATTGAACAGAGATGACATAACTGAATCCAATGATGAACTGCCTTTAACTATCATTTTTTCATTATTGACACTGTTTTCCTAATGAATGTTGTTCAGTTGCTTTGACGCAATGTATTTTGTTTAAAGCGCTATATAAATAAAGGTGACTTTGACTTGTAATAGCAATTTAAAGTGGAATGTGTGACAGCCGGGTCCATTCGAGTCTTTGTCTTCCTGGCGGGTTCGGGTCCAGCTTTCAAATAATAGACGGGTCTGGGTCGGGTCCGGGTAGGCATTTCTCGGATCTACACGGGTCCGGGTCCAGCTTTTGAAATAATAGACGGGTCCGTGTCGGTTCGGTGTAGTACATCATGGGTCTCTTTTGGGTTCGGGCACAAATGTTTGGACCCGTGAAGAACATCTAAAGTCTGTGTCATCGCAGTCTGTTCATTATTAAACAGTCAACCAAACATACACAAGATTACACTGGTCAGTTTAAATAGACCGTAGTATACTGGTCCAAGGACATTTTTGCTCATGTGAAGAGGATGATCTAATTTACATAAATATTATAGTTTAACATTCAGATACATTGCAAATATGGAAACATTTGGTAATGTGCAAAACGAGACGTGAGCAATAACCTCCAAATACATCTAGCCAAACCCGCGCTCGCTCGTCCTCGTATGCAACTCATGCACTGTCACGATCTAATGCACTGTAAATGCCGGATTTTTTAAAATAAATAGGCCTAGCCGAACGCAAAAATTCAAAATCGAATATTTTACAGAACTGGATCAAACAAAAAAGTACTGGTCATAATACTTGCATAAAATGTTTGATGTGAAAAAAGCGGTTTATTTACTGCGCAGCACAGCCACAAGCTCCACAGTTACGTTTGGGATAATTTTATTTTTAATACTAGTGTCATTTGAAAACATTGCAATTGCATTTTAAAATACAACAACGAGCACCACGAAACCATTTAAAGAGGCGCATTCAGCGGTCTCCTCGATGGGAAACAGTCAACAACGTAAAATGATCTCCAATGTATGGCGCGCTCTCTTCATTTTATCAAATGATCATAATCACATCTATTCATTATACAGTCCTGCTATTAGCATTTTATTCAACCTAAAACCCCTTTAATTCGGGTGAGAAAGCTTTTTTTCCAAGTGGCTTTTGCAAATAATAATAATACCGTTAAGGTTATTAATTGATCGTTAATTTAAACGACGATGGAAATGATCGAATATTGACTTCGCTAAATGCAAATGAGTTAGATGGAAACCTGGCTATTGTCTGCATCAAACCATGCTTCCAAACAAATGTCATTCACTGTTCTGGGCAGCTCCAGGACAGCTGTATCTCCGAGCGCGGTGCTGTCTGTGAGAGGGGCGGAGTAACATAGCCCACAATCACGCTGCAGTGTTTGTGAGAGCTGCCAACCCCATTTACAGAGTGAAATTCTCTGACTACCTTTATCTCCCAGGACTGAATCTTTGTTGAAGACTGTTGAATCTTCCAAATGTTTTGGCTTGGGGTCCTTCACATATGGCAGCAGCACTTTCCACCGCACCAATAACACGGGGCTGCCCGCCGACGTGCCTGACTTTAAATCGGCGCTAATAAACACGGATATCGGCCGATGCCGATATATTAAAAAATGACATATTGCCCCGATATATCGGCCGACCTCTAGTCAGAATAGTCCATCTGCCATCAGTGGTTCAACTGTAATGTTATGAAGTGACAAGAATACTTTTTACATTTACATTTATTCATTTAGCTGACGCTTTTATCCAAAGAGACTTATATATATGCTATATATGTCAGAGGTCGCATGCCTCTGGAGCAACTAGGGGTTAAGTGTCTTGCTCAGGAACATATTGGTGTCTCGCAGTGGATTCAAACCCGGGTCTCTCACACCAAAGGCATGCGTTTTATGCACACAAAGAAATAATGTTTTATACACAAAGAAAACAAAAATAATGACTTCATTCAACAATTTGTCTCCTCTCTGTCTCTCCGACTTTTCGGAGAATAAGCTAAACGCAGGCAGCGTATGCTCTTCTGTGTCAGACGTGCCCCAATCATACGTTTTTTTTTGTATGTTTACACTTTGATTTGAACGAAAACAGCGCATCTGTGCAATGCGGATGACACAGAAGAGCATAACCTGCTTGTGTTCATTGGATGTTCTTCAAAATGGCACTATGGTGATGTGGAGAGACACAGAGGAGACAAATTGTTGAATAAAGTCATTTTTGTTTCTTGCATACAAAAAGTATTCTCATCGCTTCATAACGTTATGGATGAACCATTGATGGCAGATGGACTTTTCTGACGATGTCTTTCATACTTTTCTGGACCTTGACAGTGTATTTTACTTGGTAGTTAATGGGACAGTCAAAAGCCTCCCGCTTTTCATCCAAGATATCTTAAATTGTGTTCTGTAGACGGACAAAGCTTTTATGGGTTAGGAACGACATGGGGATAAGTGATTAATGACAATTTACATTTTGGGGTGGAGTATCCCTTTAAAGATCCAGTGTGTAAATTTTAGCCGCATCTAGCGGTGAGGTTGTGAATTGCAACCAACGGCTCAGTCCCCCGCTCACCCCTCCCTTTAGAGAAGCTACGGTGGCCGGACGTAGGTATAGATGTCATTGTTAAAGACAGCTTAGAGCAATGAGATTTCTTTACAAAAGTAAATCAAGGAATTATATTTACTTAATTATTCAATACATCGATGGTATTGCGAAAGTTAATTTACTTGTTCATCATTGTGACAGTGTTTTGTTCGCAAGAACAACAAAGTTACGAAACTTGCTGTGTAGAGCAGTTTGTCCGGTTAGGGCTACAGTAGAAACATTGTGGCGACTTCTGAGTAAGGGGACCCGCAGTGTATGTAGATAGAAATACATATATATATATATATATGTAATTTCTGTAAATCATTGTATATATTACACATTGCACCTTTTAAGAAAGTTTGTTAAACTAAGTCAAATAGGTTTGGAGCAACATAAGGATGAGTAAACAGTGACTGAAAATTAATTTGTGGCTGAATTATCCCTTTAATATGAACCAGAAGACACACCAGTCTTCTGCTGATTGCAAACTCTTTGTGTTTAAGGAGAAGTTTGTGAAGTTTATAATTACCCAGAGAGCAGCCTGTTTAATTGAGCGTTTATGGATGATGGTGCTCAGGATCAGCTCAGTAATTAAGGATTAGTGGGGCTCAGTGCAGGTGGCTTAGGGGCACACGCACTCCGCCGGGGCCCCTGAGGGAAGGGCTCTTATACTGCCCTCAGCCCTACTGCAGGTCCTTCCACCTTAAATGTCTTTCACTTCCTTAGTGAGGTCACAAATCTTAATTAAGCAGTAAGCAGATAAGGATGAAGAAGCTCACTGTTCTGTTTTTCCATTCAGAACTGCTTGACTGGGTCTCTTCTGTTTGATGTGGATTTTCTAACTTGGCATGTTTTCTTCTCTCTTCTTTTCACTTGTTTTGGGCGTTCTTTCTTTATCATCTCTTGCTCTCATTTTCCCTCTGGCTTTATTCTTCTTGTGTTCATCTTCTCCAACACTTCCCCTACAACCCCACGCTGCCACTGGACATGTCTTCATTCATCAATCATATCTCACATTCTTTCTCTGTACATGTTCCCGTCCATGTATTCTTTTTGCTTTTTTGTTTCTGTCATATGTATTTTTTTTTCTACGAAAATATTTATATTTTTAATTTTTTTCATTAATCATTTTATTTTTTGCTTCATTTGCTTTATTTTCTTTCATTCTTTTTCATCTTTTTGTTGTTCTTTTGCTATTTTTGTTTCCATTTTGTTTTCTTCTGTATTTTTCCCCCACAAAATGTTTTTGTAATTTTCCCTTTTCATTGATTAAATTTTTATATAAAATAATTTTTTCATTTGTTATTTTTCATGTTTTTGCTGTTTTTGTCCCATTTTCATATTTGTAATATTGTATTATTTTTATTTAATTCATTAATTTTCTTTTTTTCTTTTTGATTAAAATCCTCTTCCTCTCATTTTACTTGATTCTTTTGTTCCTTCATTTGGTGTTACTTTCTGCTTTATTGTCTCTCTTTCTCTCTGTTTCTCTCTGTCTGGGTCTTGTGGGCTGGTTTTGTGTTTGGGTGGAGCTGCAGGTAGCGTGTCAGAGCGCGATCAGTCAGGAGCAGGTGGAGGGCATGCTGAGTGAGAACGATGCTCTCAGGACAAATCTAGCAGCCCTAGAACAGGTACCTGACCATGATACAGTATCACGACCTTCATCAACCCTAGTTCCTGTATCATCATCTTTATTCAGTTGACAGTGGCTGGTCTAACACACATGGTCTTTGAACCATTAACTGTTCATACACGCATACTAATGTCACTTATCAACTTTATTTACTTAAAACTGAAGAAATGAACAAATCACTCCCAATTCACACCAGTTTGTTTGATGCCATATTTTCTTTTACTCTCTTCTCTGAAAAATTTTCTGTATCTAAAAATAAATTCATGGATTTTCATAAAGTTGCATGGTTTTGGGTGACACTTTTTTTTAAAGGTGTAGTTGTTACAGTGTAATTATACATTTATGGATGGAGTAATATTAATTAACATGTACTTAATATATCGTTAGGATTAGGGTTTGGTTTAGTGTTACGTGGAAGTAATTATGCATAATTTATTGTTATTACAATAATGCAGCTTGAAATAAAGTGTTACCTTGTTTTGTTTTGTATGAATTTCTAATCGCAGTGTGATTAGTGTCTTTAATGCAAGTATCTGTGTGATAACTTAAAACTAAAGTTCAAAATTGCATATTTAAATACTGTTTTAGTTTATTGCTCACAAGCCAAAATAATGATGCTTATTTATTTCAGAATGACTTACAATGAATTTAAGGTATATATTTACATTAGTACATGCACATCTGGGAATCGAACCCATTATCTTTTGTTAGCAATACCTAAATATTAATATTTAAATATTTAAATAGGTGTAAATAATTTAATTGACAACGTGTATAAAATATGAGACCAAAGTCCAAGAACACTCTTAAAGGCTGCAGTTTAAAAAAGTTTCTATTAATAATATACTGTATTTGTCTATATGTGTTTTTGTTTAGCCTTATTTCTTTTTGCATGCGCATATGTTCACACATTCATACATTAAATATGTGTATTGCATTATGCATGAAAGTTTATATTTAGCTTGAAAGCACTCATGGGTACATTTATATTTATATTGTATTTAAGTTGCATTTCTCAGCTGCTCTCTAGTATTTTCTGTTCCTTAATAATTCTTATTTTGTCTTCTGTTGGCATTTTCCCACTTCTGTACTGAATTCAGACTGAATAAGACTTAATTCAGTTGTCCTGTGGTATATATGTGAAACTCTGTGTGTGTTCTTCACAGATCCAAACAGTAAAGACTCAGGAACTGAATTTGCTGAGAGAGCAAAATCTGGCATTAAATGCAGAGCTTCAGCAGAGACGCACAGATCAGGAGAGCTTCCTGGCGCAGAAAGATGATCTCAACTCACAGCTACAGGTATTTTGGCACCTGTTAACTATAAAAACCAAATTCAATGCATTTCAATGCATGTATTTTAGCATTGGTATTCGGAGCCTTCATAAAAGTCATTTGACTACTGTTGATCAGGAGTCAAACCGAGCGAACAGTCGACTTCTGGAGCAGCTCACTGAACTGGGTCTGGAAAAGGACAAGCTACAGCTGGAGTTAGAGGAGGCCAGAAAGGTGACGACACGCACAATCCTTCTTTTTACCTTCTCATCCTTTTACAATTCAGTCAGTTCCCACTGCAGCAGGTGAAAGTATTTTGACGTTTGCTGCACTCACTCTCTCTTATCTTTATTTAAGCTTCTTTAGTTAGTCAATTCACTACTCGTTCTTCTATCAGTTAATGCTCTGATCTTTTGACCATCATAATGACTTTATTAATGTAAAAGCTGCAATAGGATTTAGCCACAAACGCGCTCTGGAATATTCCCATTTGAAGTTTTTTTTTTTTAATTTATATATATATCGTTTTTTTATTATACATTTTTTTTTCTCTAGAATCTACTGTGACATTAGTCAATGATTTTTGAACCAAAACCAGTTTTTACAGTTTTACTTGATCATTTTCGTCCCTGACCTTTTGAATTAATGTCGATTACTCTGATATAACACACTCTTTAAATCCATATCAAATTCAGCACAAAAATAGAACCATGACATAATTTTTTTTAGTTTAAATAAATGTTGGTGTTTTTTTTATAGTAATGCTTGTTTGGGGAAAATGAACTAATTCTTCAAAAAATATAATAAAATGAAAAAAAGATTTTGGGGTGCAACTTGACAGACACCGCTTTAGGCAAGACAACAGGCTTAAAGGCAAACTTGTCTCTAATGTTCTTTGCAAAATAAAGTACTAAATTGAGATAGAGATCTGTCTAAACACCTGCTCTTTCAGACTGCGGATAAGCGTAAGGTCATGCTGGATGAACTGGCCATTGAGATGGCACAGGAGAAGTCACGGCACAAAGAGGAGCTCAGCGACGTGCGCTTGCAGCATGAGAAGGAAGTGCTGGGCATCAGGGCCCGCTATGAGAAGGAGCTCCGCGGCCTCCACGAGGAAAAGAACCGCACAGAAGAGGAGATCCGCTCACAGCTACGAGATGAGAGAGTAAGAACCTTTGTGCGCTGTAGTTTGAGACGTGAACATTCAGCAAAGCACTTAACCTCAGGTTTCTCCAGGTGGAATTTGTCTATACAAATAGTACTTTGGAGAAAAACCATTTGCTAAATTTCTCCTCACAGTTGTGTTTCTTCTTTGTCAGGCTCGTACCAAAGAGCTAGAGGGTCTTCAGACATATGTGGAGGAGTTGAAAGCTCAGGTTCAGTCTATGGAGGGGACGAAGGGCTGGTTTGAGCGCAGACTCAAGGAAGCGGAGGTGCTGTGTGTTTACAGCAATGGAAACTGTCTTTTGTTGTTTACATCTGGCCACATCAGTATCATTCTGACCACATGATGTCAGTGTTGTTTTTGTCGTTACTGTGTGACAGACTACACAATGCCGAATGGTAAAGAGTATTTATAGTGGATGTGTTGTTAGAAATTGAGCCATCTTCTTTTCATCATTGGACAGTTTTATAGTCTGCAACTTTAACGTTTGAAATCTAAAAGTGAAATACAAATTTCAAACTTGAAAGTAATAGTCTTTGAAACTCAAATATAAGAGCATTTCTAGCTTATTTTGAACTAAAAAATACTTTAAAATGACACTCTCGGATGTCTGGGTGATTTATACTTGATATTGATGTGATTTGTTTGTGGTTTGAGCAGGAGACCATAGAAAAAAACAAACTGGACCAGTCAGAAGAGATCCAGCGGTTACAGAAAGCTAACACACTCCAGCTGGAGGTAAACTTTTGGATGCGATCATAAAAACACATTTGGTGTTTGACAGCACTTGAAGATGAAGTAATGAGCGGTAAAGCTATATTTAGCAGATCTTGTCTAAATGACACATTAGTTGTCTTCATACATATTCAAGTCTAAGAAACACATCAGAATTCTTTCACGTCTCATTGAGTTGATGGATGATTGCTTGACATAGAATTTTACTTAATGAGCTTAAATGACAATATGAAATGCATGAAATATGTTTATCGTCTATAGGTGCTCAAAAGTAAAGGATTTCTCAATAAGGTCCTGGAAACCCAAGGTTAAATCTCATAGAATTACTTTGGTTTTCAGTGAAGTAGATGATTCATTTATGATTCTGCTGACCTGAGCCACATGGCCAGTCCATCTCTGGCCTGACATGATTTTATCCACCTAGATCATCAAAAGTTGGATATGATATTACCGTTTAATATTATTTTTAAAATGCCTGCACAGTCTTGGTTATGTCAGCACAAAAAAAAAGTTTTTTTCAGAAGCAGAGGAAGTTGTTTTGATGAAAGATTTTGAGAACAGAATTTAGAACTTTTCTTTTGTGCTGACATAACCAAACGCAATTGTTTTATTCAGGCTGAAACTTTTTATATATATATATATATATATATATATATATATATATATATATATATATATATGAGTTTTAGTTTAAGGAAACAGAATGGTTGGAAAAAAGGGTCCACTTCATATATTAACCAGTAATATTATATCCTATGTTTCAAGTCTGACAAATCTGTGTATTAAAGAAATAAATGCAGCTCATTCACTGAGTCCAGAACTCATCCACCGTACATTTGAATGAATTAATCAATGTATCTTCCCGCCGTTTCTCAGGCTAAAGCTGCAGAGGTGGAGGCAGTCAAACAGCAAGTGACGGAGATGCAGAAAGAAAGAGAAGAACTCAACAACACAATCAGCAAACTCAAACAGGTGTGAGAACAGAGTGTATTCTATGTGGTCTCCTAGTAGCTCTGTTGGAGCGTTTGTTCTTCAGTGTGATGAGAACCATGTGTTTTTAAGATGCTAAATAAGGCACAACTCAAATGGAGTATATTATGGGGGTGTGATTGCTGGAGCCCACCAGTAATTTCAAATGTGAGTCAAGAACGATGCATGACTCAACAATAGGATGAGGTTGTTCTTTGTGTGAGCATCTTGTGCCAAAATTGGTGTTTCCTCGTCTGATCTGACTATTTTTAGGATAGTTTGTTTGGACTTACTTTGTTCTGATGTTACTTGTGTCATGGTTGTTTTTGGATATTAATACTCAATTTTTTACGCATCATAACCTACATTATACACTGCACAGATTTTTGGGGGGCAGTAAGAAAAAAGATTGTTTATAATGTTACAAAATATTTGTATATCAAATAAATGTTGTTCATTTGAGCTATGTATTCATCAAATAATCTTGAAAAAATGTATCACGGTTTCCACAGAAATTTTAAGAAGTGCATCTATTTTCAGTAATAAGAAATGCGTCTTGCATAATAAATCGGCATATTAAAAACATTTCTGAAGGACCATGTGACATTGAAAACTGGAGTAATGATGCAAAATCCAGCTTTGCACCACTGGAATAAATTAAATTTATAATATATTAAAATGGAAAATAGTTCATTTGAATTGTAAAAACATTTTGCAATATGGCTGTTTTTAATGTTTTTGTTTTAATCAAATAAATGCAACTTGAGCATGTAAGACTTATTAAAAAACATTAAAATATCTTACTGAACCTATACTTGTTAGCTGTAGTGTATATTCATAATTAAATTAGGGCTGTCAAATCAATGAATTTTGATTAATCGCATCCAGAATAAAGTTAGTGTTTATATACATACCGTATATGAACAAAGCTGCATTGAACAAAGTCTCAGATTGGCCATGTCATTCTTGTCTTACTCTTAATGTGAGTAAAACTCTGGGAATGTTTTTTTAGATCAAGAAAGTTGATGAGTGTTGTCCAGATATTCTAGTTAAAGGAGAGGTAATAAATATTGTTAAACATTTTAAATATTTAGGTATAATTATGGATTCTAACTTAAATTTTATAAAACATATTAAAAAGGTCTCTAAAAGCACTAGAGATGTGTGTTTAATGTACAAACTAATTCATGATCTTGCACCACCACCTCTTAAACAATGTGTGACTTTCTGTAAGGACAATATCAGGCAGACTAGGTCATCAGTTCAACTAAATTTAAGAGAACTGTTTTTGGACAATCGACTTTTTCAGTGAGAGCAGCAGAAAGATGGAATTTAATACCTGTTTATATTAGAGAGTGTTCAACACTTAGTATTTTTAAAACTATGCTTAAAGTATGGCTTAAGGAAAATCATGTGATCATTGACTTTTTTTTTTGTAATATAATGTAGTATGATGTGATATTGTATGTATTATATTTATTGTATTGTTTGACACTTAATATTGTTATTCTGTAACAACATCCTGCCCAGGGACTGCAGATGCAAATTAGCTTTATAGCTAACTCTGGCACAACACTGTTGTTGTGCGTTGTCCCTATACAAATAAACAAACAAATAAAAAAATAAATAGTACATTTAAATATTTCTTAAATATGTACATGTATGTGTGTGTGTATTTATACATATAAATATATACAGTGTACACACGCATATAATTTAAACAAACTTTTGGTGTGATTAATTGATTTGACAGTCCTAATTTAAATGTTTTTAAATGATAAATATTAACTATAATAACAGCATAAAACATTATTTGCAAAACATTATTTCTGCAATAGAAGTTCCACTGTAAATAAAATTAAATGCACTTTTTAGCTTTCTACGGTTCTTCAGACGTTCTTTGTGTTATCTAAAATATGTAATAATGAAAGAGACTCAATTGTAACTCAATGAAACATTTCAAACTAAACTGAAAAGTTATTTGAAAATTAATAACAATAGTTTTTAAAATAAAAATGGATTCTATGAACTCTAATGACCTTTGTGTGTGTATTTCAGGAGATTAAAGATACAGTGGATGGACAGAGAATCCTGGAGAAAAAAGGTAGTTCAGCGGTAAGTAGGCAAGCCAGCCAGGAGAAAGAGATGAGTCAGGGCTTTCCCTCTCTCCATTTCCCAGAAAGTGAATTAAAATAGTCCCAGGCGATGGACAGGACACCTCTTTGCCCTACAGACCTGAAACCAGACCTCCCATTGACGAGGCTCGATCAGTTTTCATTAACGCTGAAGCCGTATCATCAATAGAATCTGGTTTGACAGTTCATTGATTGTGTGTGTGTTTCCAGCTCCTGAAGCTGCCCATACTTTTAGCTCAATAAAGTTTTGGTTATAGTTTTCCTATGGCGTTGTTTATTAGTAACACTGTTTATTAGGTTACAAATGCAGTCCCTCTGGGAACTTCCTTCCTACTATAAGCAATTTTGGCCACAAAATGGATGAAATTTCATATATCTTCCCCTCTTTTTCTCCTTCCGACGAAAACAAAGGATTTTGTAGTGCTACTGCGGGAAAATGGATGGACAGGATGTTTAGTTGATGTGAAATTGTTGTCTCTATGTATGATTTTCTATTTTCCTATGTAATGCAGTGATATCTAGACATTTTTCAAAGGGGTGCTTCATGCAAAAATGAAAATTGTTTTCATTTACTCACCCTCCAGTTTCAGTTGTACACCCGTATGGGTTTCTTTCTTCTGTTAAGCATAAATGAAGATATTTTGAAGAACATGGGTAACCAAATAATCCTAATTGACTTCCATAGTATAGAAGAAATACTGTGGAGGTCAGTACAGACCATTAACTGTTTGGTTACACGCATTCTTCAAAATATATTTTGTGTTCAGCAGAAGAAAGAAATTCATACCAGATTGTTTTTTTGGTGAACTATCCCTTTCAGTGTGGCTTAAGTGTCCAGATACATTTGGGGCCACTGTATAGACTTGTCTAGTCTGCTAAATGTCTATCAGACGTCAAAATAATGCCTGTCTTGTTATATCTGCAGCTGAAAGACTTAAAGAGACAGCTCCATCTGGAGAGAAAAAGAGCCGATAAACTCCAGGAGCGCCTGCAGGAAATCCTAACCAACACTAAGACTCGCACAGGTGAACACTTTCTCTGTCCCTTCATGTTTCCACTTAAGATTTTGAGACCTAGCCCTCCATCATTATATAAAGCAATTGTTAGTACATGAAATAGGGCTTTTTAGAGATGTCAACCACCCTCTCCGCTGATTTAAATTGCTATAGGCTCTGCAGTCACTATTTCATCACACATGGACAGCATGAATGAAAAATTTAAAGCAGGTAAGTAAATATGTGGCGCTGTGCATAAATAAGGCAGCAGATGATGATGGCTCCGCCCCTACTGCAAATTGCTACAAATGAGACAAACCCAAAGCGTGTTCTTACCACCTGAAGTGAATTCCAAAGAGCCCATCCGCTTTGTTCTTGCATCAGGTTCCTGTGGGATGTTGAGCAGTTCACTTTCCTGCATCGGCTCATTGGCTATAAATAGTTTTTCCAAAAAGGCAGGTTACATTAATGTAGTTTTTCTTTCACGTTACTGTGGTGTTATTTCATATCATTGAGAATTTTATGACAACTTTTTGAAATCCGATTTGAAATAGTGTAAAATGGGTAATGAACACATTTTTCGTAGACTTTTGACTGTTTTTATGATATCAAGTAAATTGTAAAGTAAACAGTGATTTTTCACAATACACGTCACATAAAACATCTTTATGAAGTGTTTTTATTTAATTTTTTTGGAGTATGAATAATAACAATAAAAAAACACAAAGTTTGGAACACTTTTTTTTCATTGATTTAGCTGCCCTTTTATGTGACATCAAGTCAGTTTTATTTGTATAGTGCTTTTCACCATTGTCGTCTTTATAACGTAGATTTAAGTTCTTTTTAAGTGTGAATAAAAAAAAAAAACAAAAAAAAACCTTAGGGGTTGTACTGCTTCGAAGCTAGTGATTTTGACAGGACATGAACACAAGACATAATGCCTTTGCCCCATGGTGTTTATAATCAAATTTGAGTGTTTGGACCACACAAGCAACTCAGAAGTCCAGCGGTCGAATACTGGCTCAAAATCAATACACAGCGTCTCAACTTAATAGAAACTTTTTAGGTGTATTCATTTGTTTGTTCCTTAAAAACTTTAACTCCTGTGGGATGGACCCCACACACAACAAGGAGGGAGAGGCGGGTGCGCTAAATATTTGATGGAGCCCCTCTAAAAATGTGCTACAGATCCATGCATACGTGCATTTGCTCTCTGTAGATTGTTGGCAGTGCCAGGGCAGTCCTCTTTTGAGCCATTTATAATTTAATGTTTACTAAATATTTAATGGTTGCTCTACAGAAAGTTTAGAATCAGACATTTTAAAGTAGGGAGCTTTATCTTTGTCAAATGTTCAGAAGGGTCTAAAAGTCCACACACGCTTTCTCAAAGAGAAATTACCGGCATATGTTAGAAATTGATGCAGGGATTTCCATTTAGCATAAAGGCTTGTCCTGACAGCAAGCTAGTATGCGTAAACTTACTGCGTTAAGTTACTGTCTTCTAGCGCACCTACAGCGCTTGGTGATTTATGCTCTTAAAATATTCCTCTTTTTGCGTCATATATGCATTGCAGGTCTGGAGGAGCTGGTGTTGTCTGAGATCAATTCGCCGAGCCGTACGCAGCAGACGGGTGACAGCAGTAGCATCTCCTCCTTCAGCTACAGAGAGATCATGAAAGATGGGGCTTCGGCTCCCAGCACCAGTAAGGTAGAGCCGCCCACTGGGGGCCACAGTTGACGCTTCTTTTTCTCCGGCTCCCAGGAGCATTTCTTTCTTCGAGAAACTATTAATAAACTCCCGAACAGTGTAAGTTCCAGAAATATACTGTTCCTGTGAAGAACCAGGGGAGAAAATAATGGTTGTTGTGACATGCTGGACTATCTTGAGGGACATGAGTGTGGTTTGGTGAAGAAAAACAGAAACTTTTGTGGTGCATTTGAGTAATTATTTCTGTTTGCTAAAGCTATGAAGTTTTAAACTTCGTGATGAAACTTGTACTTCAATGTTTGCGAATAATGCTTCAGACATGAATCATCTAGTTGACTTTCAAATGCATTTATCAAAGCACAGACTCCCATTTTATGCCATCAGTTTGAAACATAATGCATATCAGGCGTGTTTGAGATTTGTTTAAGGAGAATTGTCATCAGCCTTTCAGTAAAGGGAAGTTTTTTTGCAGCCAGAGGCAAAATGAGACTCATGGGACGAAAATAGTACACGCAGGGGACTGTGAGAGTCTGTGGGACGAGTCGACTTTCATTTGATTGGTTCGTCTCCAGCTCCTTGAAATGTCCTGAAACGCACTGAGGGACAGAATAGGACCACCGCACGTACAAGACTGGTGAAATCCTTCCTGTGACTTTCATGTGACGTCAAACAACACAGTGTAAAGTTACCGAAGTCTCAAAGGGATAGTTCACAAAACATACAATTATCTTGCTCTAGTCCTACATGACAGTGTAATTTTAATATTGGTCAAATACAATTATAGTATTTATTAATATTTTAAAATGATCTTTTTTATTTTTAGCATTTTAGTGTTAATTATTTCAAGGTTTAGTTTTTTTTTTTTTTTTGTCTGCTTAGCTTTAATTTATATTCCAGTTTTAGTTTTTAGTAATGTTAGTACAATAGTACTGCACTTTTGGTTCTTTAGAACTATTTTTAGCTTTAGTACTTAAACTTAAATTAGTTTCAATTAGTTGTCAAGGCACATTTCTTCATTTTAGTTTTAGGGCCAGATTTAGTAAAGGCACATTAGTCTTAGAGCGCAATTCCATAAAGTGGAAAATTCCGAAGGTGATTTACTGACAAGTTGTACATTAAAGAACACAGACGCAACATCTTGTTTCCATAATGACCAGCGCAACCTACAAAGAGAAACGATTTGAACGATTAATTGCCGCTTTAAACAATTATGTAATTTTTCATAATTGTGGCATCCGTAATTGTGAATAGAAATTCGATTAATTGCGCAGTCTTACTCTCCTCCCATAAATTTACTGATAGATAGGGGAAACTCCTACAAAGGCATAATTAAAAAGATGAGTTGCAAAAATAACAGTGTCCACACCTTTTCAATGCTAATATCCCACTGCGTGTCTTTAGTAAATACTAACAGTAGTTTTTTAAAGCCAAATGAGGGTTTGCACTGGCATAAGCCAATTTTATTTCAGCTTTATTTCAATTAACCACAATCAATTTTTAGTAGCTTAAGTTAACAGTAACAACCCTGATGACGTTTTGGCTTCTGTGGAACATATAACAAGTTTAGGAAATACAATGTTTTTGTCAGTACAGTGAATGCTGTTTTTAAACATTAATGTTGGTATTAGCTGGTCTTTTCGGCATTTCTTTTAAGTACTTTCAGTGAAGTTTTGTTACTCTTTCCACAGTCCAACACCAGCAGCCCTCAGTCCCAGCGTCCTGCTGACCTTTCGGATGATGAGGTCAGTGAGCTCTTCCAGAGACTTGCCGAGGTCCAGCAGGAGAAGTGGATGCTGGAGGAGAAGGTATGACGTTTTAACCAGTATTGTAGTCTCATGTTACTAGGAAAAGTTGAACTCTTGTGGAACAGCCCAGGTTTGCAGTACTGAACCAAACCTTCAACCGGCCATGTGGGCTCCATGGGGGCTGTGAGTGCTGAATTGTGTCTCTTCATCATGAAATATGCATGCAGGTATTGATGTTTTTACATTTTTATCGATCGGTCTTGGTTAGTAACTATTGGAGTGGAAATATGTTGTTAGGGCTTTGACAACTTACATCACCCTTTCTGCTTCAAAGAGATGTGATACCTTAAGCTCTAACATGTCAGTGCCTGTCACATTAGGCATGTTTTTTCATAACTCATCTGGATTTCACAAAATGTCATATAGGAAGGTTGTATTTTTAAACTTAAGATTGAATATAAAATAGTTGATACATTTCTTTGATGTGTTTAAATTAATGTTCAATTAATTTCATTTATTAATGTAATCTATTTATTTAGTTATTAATATTTTTTTCACTCATAAACACTACCATTGAAGTTTGGGGAAAGTCAGAATTTTTTTTTTAAAGAAATTAATGCTTTTACTCATCAAGGATGAATTAAACTTTTAGAACATTTTTAAATGAATGCTATTCTTTATAAATTTCTAATCAAAAAATATTTAAAATATTATGATTTCCACAAAAAAAAAAATATTAAGCAGCCCTATATTCACCTTTGATCAAAAGGAAATCTGCATATTAGAATGATTTCTGGATGATCATGTGACACTGAAGACTGGAGTAATGATGCTGAAAATTCAGCTTTGCATCACAGAAATAAATTAGATTTTAAAATGTATTCCAATAAAAAGTTATTTTAAGTTGTAATAATAATTTACAAATTGTTTTTACTGTACATTTGATAAAATAAACGCCGCCTTGATAAGCAGAAGAGACTTCTTTCAAAAACATTTAAAAAAATCTTACAGACTCGTAATGTTTTATTTTTTTTAAGCTAAACCGAGTCACAGTGGCAGTGATCACAATGTCCACACCTGTGTGCTTCCATATCAGGTTTATCACACACTTTGTGTGTGTGTAGCAGTTTATTTCAGGTCTTCTCTTTGTGCTCTCTGTTCAGGTGAAACACTTGGAGGTCAGCTGTGCCTCAATGGCCGATGACATCTGTAAAAAGACTTCCATTATTGAGACGTACGTCATGGACAGCCGAAGAGGTGAGTGGCTTTCTCTCTCTCCCTCTTTGTCATTGTTCACAGCATCAGACACGCTTGTTTTCTTAAAGCACCTGATGTGTAGGTTTACAGATGAGGTCATGTGATAGGTGATACTGATTATGATTTTGTTCGAAAGAGTATCAACATGTGGTTGTCACTTTGTTGTGTCAACGTGGATAAAGATCCTACACTGTTCAACAGTACAGATTTGTTAAAAATGAAGGGCTGTTTAGGCTGATGCAGATATAATTTGTTGTTTTATTTTTATAGCGGCACTCATACTTGCATAGAATACAGCTAAATGTTTTACTTAGATATTCTTAAAAAAAAGCACTTTGCAGCTGAAAATAATATTACAGTTTTTTAATTTAAGGGCGATATGAGTGCCGACTACTGTGTTTTATTCTTATGTTTCTTTTTAATGGATTGAAAAGTGAAAGTCGTGACATTTGCCCAAGTATGGTAACCCATACTTGGAATTGGTGCTCTGCATTTAACCCATCCAAGTGCGGACACACACACACACACACACACACACACACACACACTGTGTACACACACCCAGAGCAGTGGGCTGCTATTTGCTCCAGTGCCCAGGGATTTTGCACAATTGCACAATTAGGGGATCAGTGCCTTGCTTAAGGGCACTTCAGCCATGGGTATTGAGGGTGGAAGAGAACGCTGTTCATTCTCTCACCCCACCTACTCCTGCCAGCACTGAGACTCGAACCTCCAACTCTCTAACCATTAGGCCACAGCTGCCCCTTATTTTATTTTAGTTAACGAATATTATTTTTCATATATATATATATATATATATATATATATATATATATATATATATATATATATATATATATATATATATATATATTATTATTATTTTTTTTTTTTTTAGTGCTACATGTCTTTCTGAAACGGATTGTTGTACAATTTTTTGTAGTGACGGAATGGTCAGTAGGTCAACTTTGATTGAATGTTGCCTTAAATTGGTTTTATTATCATAGATGTTGCACAGAAAGTTATCTATAAACTCTTTTTCTATGAACTCTCTCTAGCACTCTTTCTTTGTGAAATTCCAGTAAAATTCACTTTTCCTGTGGACTGAATACTGTTCTGACACATTATGACCCGTTTTTAGAATTTGGAACCATCCGGATCAAATTTTGACAGCTTGGTTTGCTTGTGTGCATGAAAACAATCAAACTTGATAATATTGGCAGGGATTCTCTCATAGAAGTTTGGCCTAAAGCACTGGATTTCTGCACTCACTCACAAATAAAAAACTCTCCTGAGAAAATAGCACTGGTACTTTTCAACTGCCAAAGAGCCTTAAACTGGAAGCCGATCCTTAGTTCACCAACAGAAACTTCAGATTTATGTAAAAGTTGTGTGAATTTTATATTTGTGATACGTTTCAATTTGTTAATATTGCTTAATGCATCATGAGCTAACAATGAATAATACTTTCAATCCATTAATCCATCTTAATGTTATTTTAATATATAATAATACATTTTAACATTTCAAGTTTTATAAATTAACATTAGCCAGCGTATTATGAACAAACATGAATTAGCAAAAAATGTTGAGGTTGTGACATCATAGCCATGAAGAATTCTGAGAATTTTAATTAACCTACTGGTCTATCTCTGTTTCTAAATGGCCAAATGCATAAAATACATATTTGCTTGCAGCTTATGTGTATCCTGCAATCTGTATCCTGTATCTTATTTATTTATTTATTGCTTCATTTAAAGCAAGGCTTCTTTTGTGTTTCCCTACAAACAGAGTGGAGGTGGTAATGTTGCGTCTTCCTGCCCCCCCCCCCCATGTGTTTTCCTGTTTTCATTTCATGACCGACTGATTTAACATTTATTGGCAGACCAGATTCCGTTAAGGCTGGTGTTGTCTAATTGTAAATATTGTGCTATAAACGTTTAAGATCTCTGCTCTTTTGAGTTGTCGGGAGAGCTTACAAAACAAACGTGATCATGTAAAGACACTTTTTTGCGCATTACAGATATCTACAGAGAGGTGAAGGTTGAGAATGTTGTTTGGTAACAATGTTATAGTATTAAAATTTATATAAACTTGATTGATAAAAAAATATGATGTATGTGCCCACATTCCATTTATACTATTCATCGCAGCCCAATTAGATTTTTAATGTGGCATCAAATCTCCTGTTTAACCGTTTCCATCTGGTTCAGATCTAACCAGGATAGTCTTTCAGAATCAGAGAATCAGAATCAGAATGAGCTTTATTGCCAGGTATGTTCACACATACGAGGAATTTGTTTTCGTGACAGAGCTCCGCAGTGCAACATAACAGCGACAGAACAAAAAACACAATAAGGAATAAAAAATACAAAAAAATACAAATAGGTGGGTAAGGATTGACAATATACAAATTGACAATGTATGGCAGGTATATTAAAAAGAGCATTTATGTATGTACATGTATATTATGTGGAAAAATTGTAACTGTACGCTAAGTATGTGTGTTGGATAAAAAGTGTAGTGTATATAAATAGTGTAGTGTGTCCCACAGTTATTATCAGCTGTTCATAAGATGGATTGCCTGAGGGAAGAAACTGTTCCTGTGTCTGGTCGTTCTGGTGCTCAGTGCTCTGTAGCGTCGACCAGATGGCAACAGTTCAAAGAGGGAGTGTGCTGGATGTGAGGGGTCCAGAGTGATTTTAACAGCCCTTTTGCTCACTCTGGATAAGTACAGTTCTTGAATAGATGGGAGGGTTGTACCGATAATTCGCTCAGCAGTCCGGACTACCCTCTGTAGTCTTCTGAGGTCCGATTTAGAAGCTGAGCTGAACCAGACAGTTACTGAAGTGCAGAGGATGGATTCGATGATGGTGGAGTAGAACTGTTTCAGCAGATCCTGTGGCAGGTTAAACTTCCTCAGCTGGCGAAGGAAGTACAACCTCTGCTGGGCCTTTTTCACAATGGAGTCAATGTGAATGTCCCACTTCAGGTCCTGAGAGATAGTGGTGCCCAGGAACCTGAATGACTCCACTGCAGTCACAGTGCTGTTCATGATGGTGAGTGGGGGGAGTGCAGGGGGGTTTCTCCTGAAGTCCACGATCATCTCCACTGTTTTGAGCGTGTTAAGCTCCAGGTTGTTGAGACTGCACCAGACAGCCAGCTCTTTAACCTCCTGTCTGTAAGCAGACTCGTCACTGTCCTGAATGAGGCCGATGAGTGTGGTGTCATCTGCAAACTTCAGGAGCTTGACAGAGGGGTCCTTAGATGTGCAGTCATTAGTGTACAGGGAGAAGAGCAGTGGGGAGAGAACACAGCCCTGGGGAGCTCCGGTGCTGATTGTACGGGTGCTGGATGTGTATTTTCCCAGCCTCACTAGCTGCTGCCTGTCTGTCAGGAAGCTGTTGATCCACTGACAGACGGAGGTGGGCACGGAGAGCTGAGTTAGTTTGGGCAGGAGGAGGTTTGGGATGATCGTGTTGAAGGCAGAGCTGAAGTCCACAAACAGGATCCTCACATAGGTCCCCGGTCTGTCTAGGTGTTGCAGAACATAATGCAGTCCGATGTTTACTGCATCGTCCACAGACCTGTTTGCTCTGTAGGCAAACTGAAGAGGATCCAGCAAGGGTCCAGTGATGTCCTTCAGGTGGGCCAGCACCAGTTTTTCAAATGACTTCATGACTACAGACGTTAGAGCCACAGGCCTGTAGTCATTTAGTCCTGTAATTTTGGATTTCTTTGGGATGGGGATGATGGTGGAGCGTTTGAAGCATGAAGTGACTTCGCACAGCTCCAGCGATCTGTTGAAGATCTTTGTGAAGATGGGGGCCAGCTGGTCAGCACAGGATTTCAGACAGGCTGGTGTAACACAATCTGGGCCTGGTGCTTTTTTCCTTTTCTGCTTCCTGAAGACCTGGCGCACCGCATCCTCGCTGATCTGTATTGCAGGTGTGGGGGAGAGGGGGGATGCAGGAGGTGTGAATGGTGAGAGCGCTTGATTGGAGAGGTGTTCAGGGTGGGTTGCAGGAGTTGTGAATGGTGTGAACAGTTGTTTGGAGAGGCATTCAGGGTTGGTTGCAGGAGTTGTGAATGGTGAGAGCGGTTGATTGGAGAGGTGATCAGGATGGGTGGCAGGAGCTGTTAATGGTGTGAACGGTTGTGTGGAGAGGCATTCAGGGTTGGTTGCAGGAGTTGTGAATGGTGAGAGCGGTTGATTGGAGAGGTGATCAGGATGGGTTGCAGGAGCTGTTAATGGTGTGAACGGTTGTGTGGAGAGGCATTCAGGGTTGGTTGCAGGAGCTGTGAATGGTGTGAACGTTTGTTTGGAGAGGCATTCAGGGTTGGTTGCAGGAGTTGTTATTGGTGTGAACGGTTGTGTGGAGAGGTGTTCAGGGCAGGTGATGGGTGTTCTTTCAAACCTGCAGTAAAACTCGTTCAGATCGTCTGCCAGTCGTTGATTTTCCACAGTGCTGGGGGGTGGTGTCTTGTAATTGGTGATCTTCTTTAGGCTTTTCCACACTGATGCGGAGTCGTTCGAAGTGAACTGAGTCCTTAATTTTTCAGAATAATTCCTCTTTGCCACTTTGATCTCCTTTTCCAGTGTGTATTTAGCCTGTTTATACAAGACATTGTCCCCCTTCACGTAAGCATCTTCTTTGGCCTGACGGAGCTGAGTTTTGCAGTGAACCACGGTTTGTCATTGTTGTAATTTAGTTGAGTCTTGGTAGGAATACACATATCCTCACAGAAACTGATATATGATGTTACGGTCTCTGTGAGTTCGTCCAGATCAGTGGCAGCAGCTTCAAAAACACTCCAATCAGTGAGGTCAAAACAAGATTGTAAATCCTGCTCTGCTTCATTAGTCCATCTTTTTACAGTCCTTAATACAGGTTTAGCTGATTTTAGTTTCTGCCTGTAGGTCGGTATAAGATGAACCAGAAGGTGATCAGAATGTCCCAAAGCTGCTCGTGGAACAGAGTGAAATGCATCCTTTATTGTTGTGTAACAGTGATTCAATATATTACTGTCTCTTGTGGGACAAGTAACATGCTGTCTGTATTTTGGCAGTTCACGGGAGAGATTGGCTTTATTAAAGTCCCCAAGAATGATTAAAACAGAGTCTGGGTGTTGTTGTTCTGTCTCTGTGATCTGCTCAGCGAGTTTCTGTAAAGCTGAGCTCACGTGCGCTTGAGGAGGGATGTAAACACTAACCAGAATGAACGAATGAAACTCCCGCGGCGAATAGAACGGCTTGCAGTTAATGAAGAACGTTTCGAGATTTGAGCAGCACGTCTTCTTTAACACAGTTACATCTGTACACCACCGTTCATTGATGTAAAAGCATGTCCCGCCGCCGCGCGATTTCCCCGTTGATTCTGCGTCGCGATCCGCTCTAAACAGCTGAAAGTCCGGCAGATGGAGCGCGCTGTCCGGTATGGTGTCATTCAGCCAAGTTTCCGTGAAACACAGAGCAGCAGAGTGGGAGAAATCTTTATTTGTCCGAGAGAGCAAAAGCAGTTCGTCCGTTTTGTTGGGTAGAGAGCGGAGATTTGCCAGATGGATGCTAGGCAACGGTGTTCGAAATCCGCGTTTTCTGAGTCTCACGAGCGCTCCCGCTCGCTTTCCCCGCCTGCGCGTCCTCTTGAAGCGTGTGATCAGGGCAGCCGCTCCGCCGACAAGAATGTCCAGCAAAACATCAGAATAGTCGAAAACCGGTGAAATATCGGGAGATGTGTGTTGCCGAATATCCAGCAATTCGTCCCTGGTGAAACTGATTGCAGGAATATAACTAAAGACAGGACAAACTAACAAAAACACAAAAACAACTGCAGAGCACGTCACGGAGGCAGCCATCCTGTATCGGCGCCACTCAGAGTCTGAGTCTGAATAGCATTGGGAACAATCCTTCATTTCCTAGAATAATTGAGGATAGACTCAGAGAAATTAAAAAAATAGGGAAGTGGAGACTCCATAGAAAAATGAAGAAAGGATGCAGAAGGTAGCAGCACTAGATGAGAGCTGACATTAGCAGGATGTAAATGATTCAGAATGCCGACATGCCTCAGTGAACCCAACACTCATCCTCAATAATGCAGCGAAAAGACTGAGCACCCCTCTTGTCTCCTCTCCTCTGTCCTCTCTCCCCTCCCTCTATTTTATCCTTACACCAGTGCGGCTTGCCATAAATTCATGCCAGTGATATAACAAATGAAACGGTGTGACATTTTATCCCAGACGTAGCCTTTTAAATCAGTAGCGGTTTCCGTTGTCGCCAACGTGTTGAGGAAATGGCAAGTCAGGAAGCACCTCAGATAAGCCAGATTTATGCCAGCTTGGGGTATTGTTGACCCTTCATTTGCCAGAACTTTTTGCAATTTTCCTCCGTTCCAAGTGGGGTTTGTATAGAAGGTGCTGCGGATTGTAAGAGTTACACAAAAGTTATCCCAGATGTCTGGCTTGTGACATTGCATCAGTCCCACAAACCCCAGGATAATTTCGTATTTGTCAAGACAAATTGCAACCATTAAGCAGCAGTGGGCAAATATACAGTATATGAAAGTTTCAATCAGTAACCATTTTTTCAATGGTTGCCAGTTTGTTGAGGACATGGCAAGTCAGGAAGCGGCTCTTATGTATGCCACCTTGGGGGTATAGTTGACCCTTCACTTGCCAAATATTTCTGCAACATTCTTTCTGTCAAGGCGTGGATTGCATAGAAAGTTCTGTGGGTTGTAAAAGACACAATAGTTTTTTTTTTTTTTTTTTTAAACATTTGGTCGGCGACATTATGCAAATCAGTCCCACAGCTCATATTCAGGATATTTCAGGGCACATGCTCCTGGCAATGCAACCCTAGGATCATCCCGTGTTCGTTAAGACAAATACTGAAAACGTCATCCACGATTGGCAATATAAATGTTTTTTTGTAGTACTCTGCATGTGTGCTGTAAGATAGCTGTAGGATGGTTTATTTGCGCAGTCTCCGCTAACCAGCGATTCAGCAACATGCCGCAGTCATGTGTGCATGGCCTTCACGCCGCCTAAGTGTTACTGGAAGAAGTCAGATGGGGTGAGACACCACTGCAGTCCGGAAACCCTCTGCCTGCCGACTTGCACCCTTTTTTAGACCTCTACCGAAGCGTGAAGTAAGCTAACCTCTCAGTGTACTCCAGCTTCTTCCTGCTGCATCATTTAAGGAAGAAACTATCCTGATCTTTGACCCTATAGCTCCAGAACCCACTGAGATAATGGGAGTGAATGTGAGTCACAGCAGAATTATTTTTCTTCCCTCTACAAGCAAATTTGGTCCACTTTGGAGCGAATTACACCACTGGGACTGGGTTCTGATGGGCACTCTGCTTGCAAAGGTTTCAAGAACTAATATGTGAAGAACAGATCATCAATATCCACACAGATCCCTCGAAAGAAGGGGTCACATCTGTAACTGGGAATAACACATGGCTGCAAACAGGAAGAATTCTTGTTGTCGAGATTAAATTGCCTGTTCTGCCCCTGGCAGAGGTTTCAGTTAAGTGCCATGTCTCCAGTGAGAGATGGCTGAGAGGTTGCAGCCACTGTGCTGGATCTGCCAGTTTGACTGATTCAAGATTGCTGACTCCTGCACCGGCCTGAGGAGATTCCCAATGAGGCTTGCTAAGAAGTGGCCAGCATTTCTGTGGGATTCACATGGTAATTGTATGCTTGCTGTTATCTTGCATTGGTGCTTCAAAGCCTGAAGAGGACATTTTTCAAGGCCAAGCTCTGGTTGGTGTGATATTCCACGTGAACTATGTTCACTTATCTTTTTCTTCTCACATGCAGTAGGAGATTTTCGCTCTAAATCCACTGTTAAGTACTAGAGTAGTGCAGAGTTCAGAATTGAAGAATTGGCTTCCGTCAAATTCGTGAGTTAGAATTTGAATTCAGTTAGTTCAACCAAAAATAAAAATTCTGTCAGTAATTACTTGCTCTCATGTTGTTCCAAACCCTGTTCGGAACACAAATTAAGAATTTTTTGATGAAATCTGAGAGCTTTCTGACCGTGCATAGTCATGAACACCCATCAAAGACGGACACAGAAGAGAAGAAATGTATGAATAAAGCTGTTATTTTTAGGGGGTTTTAGTGCACAAAAAATATTCTTGTAGCTTCATAAATTTATGGTTGAACCACTGATACCATATGAACTATTACAATGATGTCCTTACCACTATTAATTTAAGTGTGGTAGTTGTTTTTGCTGTCTGTGGAGGGTCAGAAAGCTCTCGGATTTCATCAAATATATCTTAATTTGTGTTCTGAAGATGAATGAAGGTCTTATGGGGATTGGAATGACATGAGGATGAGTAGTTAATTACAGAATAAATTTTTTTTGGGTGAACTTAAATCTACTTTACTACATTCAAAATATATTGATACCTAAATTTAAATGAATTTCATAGTAACTGAATTGGTATTTAAAAGGCTTTTTCAATTAAATTCTTAATGTTACACAACCCTGTCAAATCCCACTTCATTCTCTGCAGGTTGTGACCTCAGCACTGTTCTGATGTAGTCCAGCCGAGCGTGTGATCAGGGATCCCCTGAGTCGTGAGTCAGGAACATCTGCGTGCATTCAGTCTACCTTATATCCAGCATCTTTGTTTGCTTCCGTGACTTGGCTTCTTCGGTTCACATGCCCTGCTGGTCCGTCTGTGAGAGCGCCTGGTGCCATTCCACACCTTTGAAAGTCATCGCCTTGGCATTTTCCAGCCATTAGAGCAGGGAGTCCTCTTTGTAAATCTCCTTTGTGGATTTATCAAAGTGTCTCCATAGAGTGATCGCCCCCTATGCTCCAGCAAATAAGAATTAACGACACTGATAAAAATAGTAGAACTACTGGTTACAGACAGGTGTGCATTTTTCCATTTGCAATGTTATTAGCACAAACATTGATGTAGCCATCGAAGGATTTGCTCATCTTGTTCCCTAAAGAGTCATATGCATTAACTTCAGTGCGAGTTGTTCTTACTGGGTGGGAATTACGCCATGGTGAAAGGAGATGTAGATATAGCCTGTGATTTCCCTACTGCAGATGTTTATAGAATTCTAATGAAAAAGTTCATTGGTTGTAATGGGCTATTTGTCTTCTATGCTAAGCAGTGGATGTTGGAAAAGGACACAGGACAAGTTTAGAAAAAAAAAAAGGTTCAGTACTGCGACATGGAATTGCAAACTTTATCCATTCTCCTTTCCATTATGGTCACATCAAATATATTAGTTATTATTGTAATTTTAGTTTAGCAATTTGTCCTTTCAATTTAGTGTAGTTTGTTATTGTTTATTGTTTTCAAATTGTTTAGTTTCAGTTTTTGTTGTCGTATGTTAAGTTGTTGCATTAACTTGACTGCTATCCAGTGGCATTTTCTTGTTTTATACAGGCGTTATGTTGCAGACTCTATAGTTTTAAAAGATACCATTTATAAACCTCTAAAATTAATTTGTGGCCATTTTTATTATTTTTTTTTTTATTAGTTTGGGGTCATGAAAATATGTATCTTAAAGTTAATTTCATTAGTAATATTGATTTTTATTGAATTTTTATTACTTTTATCATTTTTATTCAAGGATGTTTTTAAGCGGATGTAAGGGATGCCGTCAAGCTGAAGAAGGAGTCCTATCGGGCCTGGTTTGCTTGTGGGACTCCTGAGGCAGCTGACAGGTACCGGCAGGCCAAGCGGACTGCAGCCCGGGTGGTTGTGGAGGCAAAAACTCGGGCCTGGGAGGAGTTCGGTGAGGCCATGGAGAAGGACTATCGGTCGGCCTCGAAGAGATTCTGGCAAACCGTCCGGCGCCTCAGGAGAGGGAAGCAGTGCCCTACCAACGCTGTTTACAGTAGAGGTGGGGAGCTGTTGACCTCAACTGGGGATGTCGTTGGACGGTGGAAGGAATACTTCGAGGATCTCCTCAATCCCGCTGTCACGTCTTCCATTGAGGAAGCAGAGGCTGAGGGCTCAGATGTGGACTCGTCCAACACCCAAGCTGAAGTCACCGAGGTAGTCAAGAAACTCCTCGGTGGCAAGGCACCGGGGGTGGATGAGATCCGCCCTGAGTACCTCAAGTCTCTGGATGTTGTGGGGCTGTCTTGGCTGACATACCTCTGCAGCATCGCGAGGCAGTCGGGGACGGTGCCTCTGGGATGGCAGACCGGGGTGGTGGTCCCTCTTTTTAAGAAGGGGGACCGGAGGGTGTGTTCCAACTACAGGGGGATCACACTTCTCAGCCTCCCTGGGAAAGTCTATGCCAGGATACTGGAGAGGAGAATCTGGCCGATAGTAGAACCTCGGATTCAGGAGGAACAGTGTGGTTTTCGTCCAGGCTGTGGAACACTGGACCAGCTCTATACCCTCTACAGGGTGCTGGAGGGTTCATGGGAGTTTGCCCAACCAGTCCACATGTGCTTTGTGGATTTGGAGAAGGCATTCGACTGTGTCCCTCGCGGCGGCCTGTGGAGGGTGCTCCGGGAGTATGGGGTCCGGGGCCCTTTGCTAAGGGCTATCCGGTCCCTGTACGACCGGAGCAGGAGCTTGGTTCGTATTGCCAGCAGTAAGTCAGACTTGTTCCCGGTGCGTGTTGGACTCCGGCAGGGCTGCCCTTTGTCGCCGGTTCTGTTCATGATTTTTATGGACAGAATTTCTAGGCGCAGCCAGGGGCCGGAGGGGGTCAGGTTTGGTGACAACACGATTTCGTCTCTGCTCTTTGCGGATGATGTTGTCGTGTTGGCCTCATCAAGCCAGGACCTTCAGCATGCACTGGGACGGTTTGCAGCCGAGTGTGAAGCGGCTGGGATGAGAATCAGCACCTCCAAATCCGAGGCCATGGTCCTCAGTCGGAAAAGGGTGGCTTGCCCACTTCAGGTTGGTGGAGAGTTCCTGCCTCAAGTGGAGGAGTTTAAGTATCTTGGGGTCTTGTTCACGAGTGAGGGAAGGATGGAACGGGAGATTGACAGACGGATAGGTGCAGCTTCTGCAATAATGCGTCGATGTACTGGTCTGTCGTGGTGAAGAAAGAGCTGAGCCGCAAGGCGAAGCTCTCGATTTGCCGGTCAATCTACGTTCCTACTCTCACCTATGGTCATGAGCTTTGGGTCATGACCGAAAGGACAAGATCCCGGATACAGGCGGCCGAAATGAGCTTTCTCCGCAGGGTGGCTGGGCGATCCCTTAGAGATAGGGTGAGAAGCTCAGTCACCCGGGAGGAGCTCAGAGTAGAGCCGCTGCTCCTCCACATCGAGAGGGGTCAGCTGAGGTGGCTCGGGCATCTGTTCCGGATGCCTCCTGGACGCCTTCCTGGGAAGGTGTTCCGGGCGCGTCCCACTGGGAGGAGACCCCGGGGAAGACCTAGGACATGCTGGAGAGACTATGTCTCCCGGCTGGCCTGGGAACGCCTCGGTGTCCCCCCAGAAGAGCTGGAGGAAGTGTCTAGGGAGAGGGAAGTCTGGGGTTCTCTGCTTAGACTGCTGCCCCCGCGACCCGGCCCCGGATAAGCGGAAGAAGATGGATGGATGGATGGTTTTTAAGCTATAAGTTTCATTTTTATCAAACTCTGTTTCCATAAATTTTCTGGATTGTATTTTAATGGTTGATTAAATTTTAATAATCAAACCCATCTCTAATTATTTATTATTTTATTTTAATTATTTTAACTTCAGGTTTCTATTTGTATATGATATGATGATAGTTTTTTCTTACAAGAAACCGTAAAATGCTCATGTTCATGAACTCAGCATGCTTCATTATGTGTGTAGTAAATAGTGTTTTGCTGCATAATATTCACATATTTATCCAAACAAAATATGGGATATTCTGTGACATTCCTCGTTATACAGTAAATTGTTTTAATGACTGGATTCTGCATTTCCTGTGTTTCCCATGTTTTCTGCATCACAGAAATCATAGCACACAGCAATACTGTATATGTCTGGCATTTTAGAGCTGGAAATATTCACCAGCTATAGTGTTCAGCTAATGCTTCTGTGGTAAGCTGACAAGTTTAATTATCTTATAGTCCAGATAAAGAGCAAAGACTGCGCTTTGCACCTTGTGATGTTTATGGTCAGGCTCCAGGGACCAGGCAAATGTCATTCATGGCCTTCAACACTTGAAGCTATGCATTCAAAGGTTGAGCAGGCCTCTGGGGGGAGAAGTTAACATCTCAATTAGCTACGGTGCATCACGTTCTACTTCATTTTCGTGTCTCTGGGCTATGGCATCGGCTCTCCGTGACTAGCAATGCTCGTGTGCTGCTTAATGTTGAACACGTGTGAGGCTCTTCTGTTAGCCACACATATACGCTATTCTTGAGCCAATCTAATAAGGTTAAAGAGGCGTGAGATTGCTAGTGCTTAGCTTGATATACTGATGTAACAATACATTAAGCTCCTCCGCTAACTATGACATGGCCTGTCATGAGAACAGGTCACAGTCGCTTGAGCAACTCAATGTTTTAAAAATCCAGGTTACTCTGCACCACTTGATATGCATAATACTGTTACTGAAACGTATATAATCGGTTCTTTTTTGTTACTGAAGTGAAATTTTAATTGTATTTTTTTATTTATTATACCTGTAGTTTCTTATTTCAGTTTAGTTTTTGCCCTTTTTTTCACTCAATTGCTTAGCTTTTCACATCATTGCAGTCTGAACCAATAACCATACAGCATAAATTAATATTCTTATAAAACATTTTTTTATCTGTACAACATACAGCATTAATTACAAAAAATAAATACAAAAAAGTTCTTATACATTTTGTTTTCTAATTTAATTTTTTTGTTTTATATAGTATTTTATATTTCTGATTTTTTTTATTTTTTTTTTTATTTAAGGTTAAAGTTTAAAAATGCTTGTATGTAGTTGTATTCTTTTGAAAAGTAAATGCTGTTAAATGATTAAATTTCTTTATTCAAAATAATTTCCCCCCAAAATAATTTTTGTTTTAAATGTTTCTATCTTTTTCATTTTAAATTTATAAAAAAAAATTACAGTAAAATTAGTTTTATTTTTATTTTAATTTAGTTGTTTTCATTTAGTAACACTGACTTAAGCCCAGTGTCTTTTTTACATAATAAAACATGCATTTGCCATTTTACTGGAAACTGCATTTAACCTGTTAGCCTGCACCCTGACGCGGGTGTCCTCAACGCCCCTCAACTCGCACGTGTCAGTGTTAATGAATAGATTAAATGAAACGGGACAAATTTAATCTTGACAAACTATATATCATTATAAATATCTAAGCCTCAAGCATCGACGACAGATCGCTGTTTTTCAATGGAAAGCTTATAAAGACTGTATTTGCTACATTTGTGTAAGCAGGACACCTGAAAACATGAATAATGGAAATGCAGTACGTACCAGATTCGTCGTAAAAATGAGTCATAAACTCATCCACTGCTGTAAATCCCAGTTTAGTTAGAAAGGGAAGGGTCCACTGAATGACATCTCATGAAGCACGTTTAGTCCAACGAAGCAATAACGTATATAATACGTACATAATTCCTTTGTTTACGTTTCAGTTCTTCAGCGACAGAACAGTTTACGTCCGTTATGGAATAACTCACGGTCAGAAACTGTGTCTTGGTAGTAAAAAAAACGGCATGGTTTTGCAGCGTACAGTGTCACAAACAGAATGAGACAATCCACAGGAAAAAAGAATGAATGAAAGATAGGCGAAAGAAAGTTTATTTGAATTCTAGCGCTCTCGTGGCAGCTCGTGATGCGCTCTGACGCAGCTGTCAGCTGATGGAGGCGGAACTTATAGCGATCGCCTTTTTCTTTCTTTTATTTTTCAACAGTTTTATACATGTGAGAGTGTGTTTTATGTTGAATGTGAATGTATCTGCATGATTACCAACTGTTTGAGTGCAAATCAACCCAAATCAGATCACTTTTACTGTATGATCACGGCTATCAGAGTGAACGCGTCGATATGAATAGAGAGAGTGGATTATTTACTATATGGCGCATTTGTGTTATTACCATCTGTATAAGTGGCCATCAGCACATCAGCACTTATTTGCATCGTAATTCATTGTAAATGCTGCATTTCTAGCAATGTCAGGATTTTCTGTAATTGGCATACAAGGTTAATTTTTTATTATTATTATTTTTCTTAATATTCTAATTGTATTTTTCTAGTGCTCAAATAAATCACTTATATTCTGTCTAGTGTTTTATAATTGAAAAAACTATGTAAAAAAAAACATGTATTTGCTTCCACAGAGATTTTAATGTGAACTGCATTTAAACACCCGCAGGTAGTGGCACATTTCCCATGTGCTCCATCATCAGACCACAGGTGTAAGAGGTTATTTGACAGCACCGTTTAGGGACACGCTGCTGAGTTGACCTTGAATGTCTCCACTCACCCAGATGAAGTGAAAACCGAGAAAGAAGCATCCCGATCGAACTTATTGCTTTTGCCCTTGACATGCAGAGTCTGGCCAGCTCGATTCCCTGTCCTCCCTCAGAGGAAAAACTCCACTAAACTATCTGACAGTTCACTATTAACCTGACGATATCTTAGTAGCCTGGCTTTAAGCAGGCAACCCAGTACCTCAGCCCTTCCTTCCACTCACTCGCCTTCATTAATCAAGTAAGCAACATCTTTCATTTTTTAACACACCACCTTGTCCAGTTACAACCCTACACTGATGTCCTCTGCTTACGGTTACTTCCATGGTTGCGTGTTACTGTCATGAACCCTGTCAGCAGACCTTGTCAGTGCTGCCTTTAACTTGACTCCATCCTTACTGTCAGTCTCTCTACCTTAACCAGGGTTTGAATTTCCTGAAAGCTAGAATTCATTCTCTGCAGCTCTCGTGAATGTGCAGCGGTGTTTATTTGCCAGCTTTAAGACTTGCACGGCTTTTCGTCATTGCTGCGGATGATTGCACTCGAGGTGCTCGTAAATGTTGTGGCGTGCAAGGCGAGAGCTGTTCGAAATGCTTTCCTCCAAACGCAAGCACTCTGTATTCACTCAGCAGACACTAATGGCCCCCTGATAGAGATCATCTTTATTCATGGATGTTGAGAAATTACTGGGAAAAACATGGTTAAAAAGCACAGGCCGGTGTGTTAGAAGGTTTGCCGTCTCTAAAATTGCACCTTTTTTGCTCTCTCTGTCTCTCAGATGTATCCGGAGGAGGTGCAGTGGCCCATGGTGCTCAGGGTGAACGAGGAGGTTTGAGTTCTGTGCTGAGGGACTTGGTAAAACCTGGAGACGAGAACCTGCGTGAGATGAACAAAAAGCTGCAGAATATGCTGGAAGAGCAACTGACAAAGAACATGCACCTACAAAAGGTAAAGAGAGGGAAGGCCAGCCGTGTGGGGTGGGAAAGACAAGCTTTAATGATCAAGGTCAGTTTAGGTATAAATATAAAACTTTTCTGTTCTTTTGAAAGACGATTTTAGGCCCACACAGAAACTGTGCCTATAGACCTACAAGAAAGCTCAGTAGATATCAGAATTTGTACATTACAAAAAAAAAAAAAAATCTGCTTCTGTCTCACTATATATTTTTAGGTTTTCCTTATCATTGCAGGGCTTCCAAGATAGCACTCTTGTCATTTGTACACTTGTAAAGTTTTTCACTTCTTTTTATATCCTTTGTCTTCTTCAACTAAGTTATACATCGTTTTATTTTATTCTATTTTCTATTTTGTTTTGTTTTTATTTCTTTTTTCATTTAATAGTTTTATTTTATAGACCTTTGTATTTCATTTGAAATGTAAGGCTAAAGTTTAATGGAAATATTTAAAATATATTAAGACTAGAATAATATAGTTTCTAATGCTCACCAAGGCTGTTTTTATTCAATAAAAGTACAGTAAAAATGGCAATATGGTGAAATAATATTACAATATAAAGGAATTATTTTCCATTTTAATATTTTAAATTGTCATTTCTCTCACTTTTATTATTAGTATAATTTGAACCTGCAGTGTCCAGTTAAAGTTTTAATATTCTTTTATAGTCTTTCTTTTCAAATTTAAGGTTAAAGTTGAAAATATTTGTATTTTGTACCTACTTACTGTTCACACTTTTTGTATCTGCAATTTGAAAAAGCAAATGCTGTTTAAGCAAAAGATCAAATTTAAATACTTTGTTGCAATACTCCATTTTACACATTCTGCAGAATTTTTCTCAAAGTTCAGGTGCAACGAAAAGTGCAGATGTCAAGTGAGTTCTATTAGCAATGGCCAAGTTCCTTGGCATATCTTTCATTTGATTCAGACTTTCATTTGATGCTTCATGGGGAATAAAGAGCTGAACCATGTTGAGCAATGACTTATTCAGGTGAGTAGAGGTGAAGTGACCATGAGTTTTCCACCTGCAGTTGCTCTTACAGCGTGATCGGCAGACTGTGTGATCATACGTTTGTGTGTGTAGGTGGCTTCCTGTCATATGGTCCTGACACTCCACTGAGAGGTCTTATTCATCAGCAAGCAGAGGGTGGGCATGTTGTTAATGCTTAAATGTTTCTAGAAGCAGGAATAGAAAGTGCACGTCAGGCAGCCAGCAGGGTGATGCGTTTGATGGGATTACACCGTCACACAGATTGACTAATGACAATTAACCTCTCACACCCCTCTTGATATTTCCAGAGCCACACATAGTTAATGGCTGGTTTGTTTCTGTAGTGAAGCCATGTGTTGGTTTGTTTGAATTATATTAAAAACTATATGTGCTGTAATATTCTATTCTCTTATGCTCACCAAGCCGCATTCATCTGCTAAAAATACAGTAAAAACGGTCATACTGTGGAATATTATATATTTTTGGATAAAAGCGTCTGCTAAAATGCATATGTGTATGATATATATCACAATGTGCTTATTTTTGGCTGGAAATGAAACCCAAAAATGTCTTAAAGATAACATAACCATAACATATAATATAGTGATAAATATCTATTTTTGTGCATATTTATTTTTCTATCTTCTGTGCATGCAGAAGATCTGTAAAGTTGCAAAGACTAAAGTCTCAAATCCAAGAGATGTTCCTCATCAAAGTTAAGACCCCCCCCCCCCCCCCCACCCCCCCGGCCCCAAAAATGGCTCATTCAAACATGTCCCAACATGTCTACGTCACTATGTGGAAATATTTGCCTAATGCTGCCCAAATGTTCACACAAAGAAAGAAGGCGTGGTTTCAGTAAAAACAGTTTGTGTAGATGTCAGGTGTTTGGCCAATCACAATGCACTGTGTCAGTTGGCCAATCAGAGCAGACTGCGCTTGTTGGAAGGAGGGACTTTGTAGAAAACGACACTTTTGAGAGGTTGCGGCACAGAGGACCTACAATAATATAGAGTATTTGAAAAATAATGTGTTTTTTGAACATTAAAGCATGTCAACATATTCTGTTAAACCAAATAAACAAATAATGATCTTTAAAAAAGCATCATATGACCCCTTTAAATAAATAAGAATTGGAAGGTACTTCATTTTATTCCTTTCTGTTTAAATGGAACTGGATGGATACAAACCAGAAGACTATTCATATAAAAAAACAGCAGCTTCACGTTATGTAAGCCTTGAGTTAAAAACAAAGACTCGCAAAAGTAATACATTATACATTTGATTGGATGAGCCACATTCAGAGACGTTATATGCACACCTGCCACTTCACATTCGTTGAATTCTTTATTAATGCACCAATGTGTGATGCATGGTGCTCTGTTTTGTAAATGCAAATAAAATCCTAACTGAGGGGGCGTTTGAGCCGATGTGAGGCCTGGAGACAGTCTGGGTGTTGGCGGAGTGCATCTTGTGTATGTGTGTGTGTTGGTGCCCAGGGGGAGTTGTAGGTTACAAAAACACCCTGCCGTAACCTTGGCAGAGATAAAACGATGCAAACTAAGACCAAGATGGAGTGACGATCCCTCTGCAAAGCTTAGCCATAACTAAGAACAGAAAGTTTCCTGCAACGTAAACCTTTCTAAATCGACAATTCTAAATTCTAAATTAACAAACATCTTAAGCAGCTTAAGAAGGATCTAGTCTGGTCAACCTTAGTACTGGTCATGTTTGCAATTTAACACTTAAAATATGTTTGACGTGTACACACATGTAAACACTCAGACTCAACTGTAGTTGGAAGAGGAATAGTTTTATTTGATTATTATTACTAAATGTAGTTATTTCATAGTGGGGCTTCATAGCTAAAAGCCTTAACAATATATATCATGATGATAATTGAATTTTTAGCCATCCTCATGCTTTGGATTACATGCACTTAAACGTGTTGAATGCTGCAGCTTGTGTTGTTGTGGATGGTGTTCGATACAGAAACGCACTGGAAAACAATCCAGCAGTGAACGCCCATGATGCATCTAGCTCATTAACAGCAGATTAAGGATTCGTTTTTCCTGCAGACAAGATGAGAAAAATCTGGAGATGCTTAATATCTACAGCAGATCAAGACATTCTACAAAGCTTCCTGTTTTTCTCTCTGTCTCTCATGGTGTTCATCACACCATCAAAACCCTTGTTAAGTGCTTTTGAAGTTTATATCACACTGATGCCACTTTACAAGGCAAAAGACCCCAAGATACATTTGTCCCCAGGGTTCAGCTGCATTAACATAGCCACTGTTAAGACTGTGTCTTATGAGCTAATTTGATTAAATGAGCAGTTAGCAAGTTAGTTTTAATTTTTGGATTCAGATTAGGCCCATCAACCTTTTTTGCCTTTAGAAAGTTATAAGCAGTATTGAGGAAAACTAATTAGTTGACTAACTTAGGAGTAGTCTTAGCAGTTTATGCAACCAGCCTGATCATTTTAAAAGGCTGAAAGTTATAAGTTTTTTGAAACATAATTTTTTTAAATAAACATTTTCATGAGTTATTCACCCAACCACAGCCCAGTTTTAGTTTTAATTGCCTCATTTTCATTTTGTTAGACTTTTTAAAATAATTTTGAATAATCTCAGTGATTATTGTCATTACTGTAATACAGTATTTTTACAGTAACAAAATCTGTTGTAACATTTGTTTGACTTTTTTTTTTCCAGTTACCATTATTATATTAATAATTATATTCTCAGTTTTAATTATCATTAGATTGTCATTGCCAAAATAAAGCAATAAGCCCCAAGAACCCTAGGTTTACAGTGAATTTATGAACAGCTAAGGGGCTGCTAATTTATTGTTATTTATAAATTAGCTGTTATTTATAACCGCTAATTTGTGTTAGGCTAGATGCGAAGCGGAGTGACCTAAAACCAAAGACTATAGAATATCCAAGACGTGTCCCTCGTATGGTTTTGAATGGGGAAAAATGCAACACTCAATATGGACACTCGCCTTCTGAATGGAAGAGCCAATCGCTAATCAGTAAAGTTAGCGTGTCACTGCAGCTGCCATTAGAATTCCCGCTTGCTATAGAAGCAGCGTTCTGAGACGTGTGCTTTAGGACTGCACATGTCCACTGGCTGATCTAGCCTGAAAAATAAGCTTTTTATAATGCTATTTGAGCAAAGGAAACAACATTTATGACACAGTTGGTGTCAGATTTCTTTGGTGATTTTCAAATATGAAATTTAATCATAAGCATAAGTTTTGGAGAATTTGATGTTTCCCCATACAAAGAGATAGGAGCTGCACTTGCATGCCCGAGAGGCATTTCAAAGATGGCCGCTGAGTGACATGACTTGTATTAAAGAGACTTTGCTAAAACCCCCTTAGTTGTTATAAATTCACTGTAAACCATGGCTTCACGGGGCTTATAGCTTTTATTGAACGGTTATTCCATATACATAGGAAGGTTTCACAAAAATAAAACGGAGCAAATAAAGTGTAATGATTTTAATAAAAACAGTATTGTTCCACCAAACACATTTGCTGTAGTGCCTCAGAATCAGTTGTGGTTGCAACAAAGTTGTTGCCAAGCAACACAGAAATGATAACAAATGTGTACGTTTGTATTGGCTCAGCCAATCAGAATCAACGACTGGAACTATCTGTTTTATAATACAGTATTTTTACAGCAAGTTTCACAATTTAAGTTAATTAAATTTACATTAAGCAGTGCCATATGGAAGCATATGGGTAGCATTATTCAATTCGGCATGTAATATTCAAAATGACAATGCAATATGTAAAATGACAATGCATTTCTGTATTTACATTTTCCAATACATTTGTGCAACGTTTGGTGCAAAATGAAAATTGAAAATTAAATTACATAATTTTCATTTGCCATTTCATACACCAGTTTTAATATGTAAAATGAATACTAATTGTAACGCTTTATAAGTTGCAAAATTAAAATGAAAATGTATTACAGAAATGATAAGATATGTATAACATGTTCAAGCAAAAACTGTGGCAAAATGATCATTTAAATGCTATTTTTCTTAAATGCATTAACACTCACAGTCAAGACACTTGCGATTGCATTTTCATTCAGTGTCCCGCAATGAATGTAGCAAAATTCTATGTGCACATTGAAAATGCATTCCGAGCCGATCACTTGTCCGCCCCCTCGCGCCACGTCAATCACTGCATGAACAAGGCGGGGCTTGCAGAAGGTCAGAGACTCAAATCTCAAGAAGAGGATTCAAGTGAGAGAACATGGACAAGACAGTTGGCCCATGTACGTTTTGATCATTTCGGTTTATGGCTTCAATATTTCATTCGCACTTGTGGGCAGAGCTGAAACGCTGCTTTCATCTGATTGGTCTAATCGCTCCAGCTTCAGCTCGGTCTTTTCATTCTTTCAGGCAGAATAAGAGTCAGTGCGAGTGAAGCACTGTAATGTCTGAAACTTCACTCACTGTTAATTAGCATAATATTTGAATTAGATGTAGCTGGGCACATAATCCGTGCTGCTGCGACTTGCAAGAGACCCAGTTAAATTATTTCTAGGTTGTATACTTTGTATATTTAAGAAAAATAGCATTTAAATGATCATTTTGCCACAGTTTTTGCTTGAACATGTTAGACATATCTAATCATTTCTGTAATACATTTTCATTTTAATTTTGCAACTTATAAAGCGTTAAAATTAGTATTCATTTTACATATTAAAACTGGTGTATGAAATGGCAAATTAAAATTATGTAATTTAATTTTCATTTTCATTTTGCACCAAACGTTGCACAAATGTATTGGAAAATGTAAATGTAAATACAGAAATGCATTGTCATTTTACATATTGCATTGTCATTTTGCATTTTACATTCCAAATTGAATAATGCTACCCATATGCTTCCATAGTGCCACATGCTACTATGATATATAAATATTTTTAATTTAAGTTAGTCATTTTTCTTTTTTTCAGTATTGTAATGAGAATTGGGGAGGATGTGCATCATTTCAGTTAGAAATAATAATAAAAAAGGTTTACTTTAAACAAAATAAACTGTATAATTTTAGATAATACATAGATAATACATAATATAATTGAGATATATTTCTTTTAATTTTGGGGGGAATTTTAGCATGCTTTTTCAGATCAAACTATTAATGGGGAAGCCATAACTACAGACCAAAATGGCCACCGTCTACTGTTGTGGACTTTGGAAGTCTTTTTCTAATCCAGCGAGCAACCACCTCATGAATATTTACTGGCAGTTGGGGCCGCCAGCCAAGAAACAAACAGCCCACTTAATATTTGCTGGCTTTTTTGCTTTAGAGTGAGCACACCGTGCATTGCCTCTGCTGTTGTGTGTGTGAGTGTGTGTTTTCTTTGTGAGAGAATGAGAGTATAATACCATGTAAGATTGCAGCTGAACTCGGCCTTTCTGCCTAATGGGTCCTTCGCTCCTTTCTTCTTTTTAAAACCCACATATTCTGCAGAATATTCTGGGCTGCTTTCAAACTAATGTGTAAAGCTTAGCAGGAGGGAGGAACTGTAAATAAACACTTACAGTAAGCAACTACCACATTTTCAATAGTGTACTCTTCATTAGAATCACGTTTAAATTCTTGGTTTGTCTTGCAGGATCTGGAAGTTTTGTCTCAGGAGATTGTGCGTTTGAGCAAAGACGCCACCCCTGTGGAAACCTCCAAAGCCATGGGATAGAACTGGACAGCGTCCATCCTATGATTCAGTACCCTTCTCTCTCTCTTTCTCTTATCTCTTCACGGCTAAAAGGAGGAAACTACATCCATCTCGTACAAAGACCTCCAGCAATCTCAGATGTTCCAGGAGCACAGAGGGTCAAAACAGATCAAGTCCATCTGTGATTTACATACTACTGAATGTAATGTAACACTTTATATGTTTGTTTGTCTGGGACGGGAAAGTACTGTTAGAAAAGGGTCTGTCGAGCAAACCCTGGCTGCTTGACATCCGTGAGTGCGCGGGACAGTGGCATGGCCTCGGTGGTCCAAACAGGACTATTCTACCCACCACTAATTCCCCTGTTCAGGATCGCGTCTGTCTAAAGTTGGCGTCCTCAAACTGCTCTCATTGTTGTATTGCCTGTTTTGTATATTTGATTCGCTAGAGACACGCAAGCTGTATGTGTGAATGTGTATATGGGGCATATTTATTCGTGCCAGAAAGTCCAAATATCATCATGTCTAAATCTTTAGAGTACGCTACTCGTATCTGAAAAAACTGGTAAAAATGTCAAGTTCTGCAGTTTGTTATATAAAAAAAATATATTCATGAAGATTTCCAGCAACAGCAAGAGAGTATGTATTTAACTGCTGCGATAATTATTATCGGAGCATTTTTGTGGGGCTCTCAAAATGTTCCCGTGAAGGAAAGCAGCTCCCTGGACTCCCCTCATTAAGCATCAATCTCTCGGCAGCTTAACGACTCAATTTGACACCTCTCTGTCTGTCTCAGAACTGATGGCGCTGTTGGGGAACGAACTAGTTTCACACAGCGCACACTTGACTCCCATGGGAAGCTAGCCGGCTGTTTTGGTGTAAAACACCAGTTTGTTTTGTGCGCGTCGACATTCTAACATTTTTTGGTGAATGTTGCGACGTGATTCTGCTTTTATGAATTCAGTTTTTGCGAACATTTACAATTCTGGTGCAAACAAAAACATTTTATTTGGAGAGTGCAACATTAATTTAATTGTTGGTCCTCATCCATGTTTTGGATCCATTGTGTCTTGTTTTTTCCAGTTGTTTACCAACGAATTACAGATCTTAGAAAAGACGGAATTTTCATTTAACACAAATGAAAGCTCATCGAGTAGGCGAAATATCAGCCTCTTTTTCATTCATGTCAAATTAAATACGGCACATGCTCCATTGATCATTTTAGGTGCAATGAATACTGATTGCACAACAGAACATAGTTGGTTGAACATTTCTAGTGAGATTATGGATTTAGTGTCCACCTTATTTCTCAACGGTTCTGTATTGATTTATATATTATATATATATATATATATATATATATATATGTATGTATATATATGTATGTATATTCACCTTGGCAAAATTGTTTTATTATTTGTGAGATGTGAACGATTTGCAGATCTTTGCAAAGCTTTAAGCTTTAATACGACAGTGGTTCATTTCCATGTTCTTGGCACATGAGCGTGATGTTCGTGCATGGTCGTTAAATGCCTGTCAAATCCCTGTCTCTGGCTTCTTTAGGAAATCCTGACGGAATGCTTTTCCATATTCCTTTCGTTTATACCATACAGTAGGAAAACGATATTCTTTAATTTCCACAATTGAGGAAACTTAGATGATTGCATTCAAAAGAATGAAGGATGTTTGCCTTTGGAGCTCAGTTGATCATTTTTTTTGTCTTTTACTCTTCTAATCTAATATCTTCCAAACTTCTTTAATTAAGATCATCTTTTAATCATCACTAACTACATGTCAGCAGATTTTATTATTAATGTCCCATCTCCCACTACATCTCAACGGCTTATATTTATTTATGTGCATTTCATTGTCATATTCAGACTTCCATAACTTGCAATGATAATAAAGAATGGCTGGAAAAAACTGTTTGAGTGTCAGACTTTCTATGATTTGTTTACAATGTATATTTTATGCATTTGACAGATGCTTTTTATTGTATACTTTTTTTTTGTATCACCACAGGTGTGCCCTGTGAGTCAAACCAATGACATGCTGCACCAGTTGAGCTAGAGGAACCACGATTCTTTCTTGAAATTTAGTGGTTTTATTTAAGAGTAGTCCATTACATTTGATTCAAAATAAAGGTTCTATGAGGGGGTTTTCATAGTGATCAATTCTTAAAAGAACCTTTTTTTGTGTCATAAACATTATAATAATGTAAAGAACCTTTTGATTCATTTGATGTTAAAGGATCTTAATGGAATCATCTATGCAATAACCTTTATTTTTAAGAACGTAGTTAATAGATCAGTAAAAAATAAAAATTGTTATTATTTACTTAGTCATTTTCCAAACCAATATGACTCATTTTCTTCAGTGGAACACAGAAAAAAAATGAATAGAACAATGCTTTTATTCAATGGCAGTCAACAGCATCCAAAAACCTCATTGACTTTAATTGTATGGATAAACACTTTTGTTTTCCACAGAAGTAGTTCGTACAGGTTTGGAACAATAAATGCTGGTTCCTCCCCAGGTCAGTGGGCTGTACAAGTACCTCTTTTTTTACTGTTTTTGTCTAATAGATTGGTTAATCTCTCCTCTGAGCACAAGCTGTGTTTACCGCACTATCAATGATGCCTTTAAGAACCGTGAAAATAAATGACACCAATCATTGAGCAGTGTTTAATTGGAGCCGTTCAAATACTGCTGTCATCTTTGTCTTCGTCACTGTTCAGTGAGTGTGATCCCTAATCAACACTACATTCTGAAGGGCTCCACTGCTCTGCATTGGGTTTCATTACTGTGACCAAAGGCCTCATTAAATAGACAATCCAGGAAGACTTGTAAGGCTTTAAAATTGGGTTTAAGTTCATTATATTCTCATTTACAGAGGTACACAACATTGCCAACACCAGCCAATGGTAAGTAAATGGAGAATTTTTTTTTCACGTGTATGCATTTTAAAATATTAGAGTATCTTTTAAAAAATTTACTATTATAAAAATATAAAATATATATTTTTCAGGCAAAGCAGTATATTTCTGATAAAAAAAGGGAAATGAGAATGTTAATAACAGCATTAAAGTACTTTTGAACAGATCAATTCAGACTAACCACCAATTAAACTGGAGAGCAAATTAATATAATAAAATGAACAGAAAAGTTTTTTGTTTTTTCTTAAATCTTTGGTAACACTTTACTTAAAGCCTTTATATATAATGCATTACAAAAGGTTTTCATAATGTACATTGTAATACCTCTCAATAAATAATTGTAACCAAAGTAATAATGCATTATAATATTTGACGGTTGGTTTGTCATGTGTTTTAATGCATTAACTTGTTTGAGATGAAGCGATGATGAATAGATATAGATAGAATGTATTACATCTATAGTTAGTTATTTATGAGATCATACAATAAATTATAAGGTGCATTAAAAGTAATAACTAATGGATTAAGAATACTTTTATAATGCATTACATAAATATAATTGTATATGTGGCTAAAAAGTAGATGTAATACGTTTGAAAAGTTTCAGTGAATCTGTAAGTCATTTTCGAACTGGTTTGTTTAAATAAACCTTCACATTGAGTGGTTAATTTGCTTCCATGTGGTGCATTAAAATAATTTAATGTGCAGCTATCATTGGATTATCCCTTATGAAATCAATGCAAATGTGGTACAGCTCTTCCTCTGCCAAAAACAGTACTCTTCAACTCAATTATGAAGTCTTTATTTTATTTTATAGCATAAAAAGTCAGGTCACTGAAACACACACTTATAGGTCATAAGTGAAAGTGACAAAGTGAAAGTGGAGGCATTAGTGGATTGACTGATATCAAATCAATACCTAATAAAGAAAGGAAGAATTCAGGATGGAATCTTTCCAATGGTTGTTTCCATTAGTTTAAGTTGCAAATTTAATGTGGCCGAGGGGCTCTTCAGCATCTTAAGTGAAATGATTAAAGCATCGATTTGTAGTCAACACACTTACACTACGTCACGGTCAAAACTCTCCTGTGAGCTCCAGCTTCTTGTGTCTGTCCACATTTAGTCTGTTTTATCATTACAGGTGACTAGGGATATTCTGCATTGATTGGAGCTGCTTTCACATAATTGTCTTAGTTTCTGGTTATTGTTTGTGACTCTGGAGGAATGGGCAGCTGTAAATTCAAAGCCTTAGAAAGATTGAAATCACTGTTGTAACTCTGCTGTCTTTTGCTGCAGTAATTTAACCGTGAAGCCTTGAATTGTTACGGATCACTCGGAGACAGAGGAGTAACAGATGAAAGATGTTATTTATTGAATGGACACAAGAAGAGTAGCGGGAAGTTAGGAGTGGATGGGTGTTGGGATCCGTGCCGGGAAGGAGGGTACCACACACACGCACCGTGGGGTCTTTAGGAGGATCTTGGAGGTAATCCTTGGAGAGAAGATGGAAGAAGAGTCTTCGGAGGTTATCCTTGGAGAGAAGGTAAAGAGGAGTTAGTCCTAATAGTTAGCGCAGGAATGATCTTGTCGCGAACGTGACCGGACAATGACTGGGTGCGTGTGTGTGTGGCTTTTGTGGTGCTGTGGTGGATGATAGGTGATGCGGATCAGGTGGTGATGATTAGTCAGGTAAGGGTGTGCGCCGTGATTGTGTGGAGGAGGAACCTGGCGTGTTTGTGACAGTACCCCTCTCCCCAGGGCCCGCTCCTGAGGGTCGGGGACCCCGACGTCGTGGTGGGCGTCCTCTACCCCTGGGAGCTGGTCGGTTGGGGTGTCTTGAGTGGAAGGTATCCAGCAAGGAGGGGTCCAAGATGTCGTTGCGTGGGACCCAGGAGCGTTCCTCTGGACCGTATCCTTCCCAGTCCACTAGGTACTCCAGCTGCCCACCACGCCACCGGGAGTCCAGGATGTCCTTGACCGAGTAGGCTGCGCCGTCATCTAGGAGGAGAGGAGAGGGGGCTTCCGTCTCGCCAGGTTCTGTGGAGGGAAGAACAGAAGGATGGTGAGGTTTCAGGAGTGAGACATGGAATGTGGGGTGAATCCGGTACTCGGGAGGAAGTTGCAGTTTGTAGGTGACCGGATTGATCTGCTGAGTGAAAGTGAACGGGCCAATGAATCTGGGACTAAGCTTGCGGCAGGGTAGACGCAGGCGGATGTCCCGGGTAGACAGCCAGACCTTCTGACCGGGTTGGTACTGGGGAGCCTCGGAACGGCGAATGTCGGCTGCCGTCCTGCGTCTACGGAGCGCCCGTTGAAGTTGGTGATTGGCCGCGTCCCAGACCCTCTCGCTCTCCCGGAACCAATAGTCGACCGTGGGAACGTCAGAGGGCTCTCCAGACCAGGGAAACAGGGGTGGCTGGTAGCAGAGTACGCACTGGAAGGGTGTGAGTCCAGTGGTGGGTTGACGGAGGGAGTTCTGTGCGTACTCGGCCCACCCCAGGAATTGGTTCCAGGAGTTCTGGTGGCCGTGACAGAAGGTACGGAGGAAGCGTCCGATCTCCTGGACCTTCCTTTCCATCTGCCCGTTGGACTGCGGGTGGTAGCCGGAGGACAGGCTGATGGCCACACCTAGGAGGGAGTGAAATGCTTTCCATACCCGGGAGATGAATTGGGGGCCCCGATCCGACACTATGTCCTCTGGAATGCCGAAGTACCTGAAGACATGGTTAAACATCAGTTCTGCCGTTTCCATGGCAGTGGGGAGACCCTTCAGAGGAAGAAAAAGACATGCTTTAGAAAATCTATCCACAACAATTAGAATAAATGTGTTATTATCAGAGGGAGGAAGGTCGGTCATGAAATCCACTCCCAGGTGTGACCACGGGCGGTTGGGGAAGGGCAGAGGATGGAGTTTGCCAGATGGTAGATGGCGAGGACTCTTGGACATGGCGCAGCTGTTACATCCACTCACGTACCTTCTGACATCCGAGGCCATGTTGGGCCACCAGAAGCGTTCCCGTAGCAACGAGAGGGTTTCATTGACCCCCGGGTGACCAGTGCCAAGTGATGTATGGGTGGCGTGGATGAGAGGAGTGCGACATGTCCTAGGGATGTACTGGTCTCCTGGTGGGCAACCCGGCGGAGCGTTGGTAGGAGTTTTGGCTGGAGGTAGGGTTTCGGCAGACCAAGTGATAGGGGCAACTATAACTTTGTCTGGGAGGATGGGTTCGGGGTTCTCAGACCTCTCTTCGGGTGAGTAACATCTGGACAGAGCATCGGCCTTAACATTCTTTGCCCCAGGGCGGTAAGTGATGGAGAACTGGAAGCGGGTGAAGAATAGCGCCCAGCGGGCTTGTCTGGGGTTGAGTCTCTTGGCTGCCCTAAGGTATTCCAGGTTTTTATGGTCAGTGAGAACTTGAAAGGGATGTTTGGCTCCCTCCAGCCAATGTCTCCACTCCTCCAGGGCAAGCTTGATGGCAAGTAGCTCCCTGTTGCCAATGTCGTAGTTTACCTCCGCCGGGTTGAGCTTCCTGGAGAAGAAGGCACATGGATGGAGGCGGCTGGGCGTCCCCTGCTGCTGAGACAGGACCGCACCCACTCCGGTGGTAGAGGCGTCCACCTCCACGACGAATGGTAAATCAGGGTTAGGATGCACGAGGAGTGGGGCGGTCGTAAAGGCCAGCTTCAGGGCCTGGAAGGCTTCGGTGGCGGCTGGAGTCCATGACAGGGACTTGGGCTTCTGACGAAGGAGGTTGGTTAGAGGACTGGTGATGGTACTAAAGTTCTGAATGAATCGTCTGTAGAAGTTTGCGAAGCCAAGGAATCGCTGTAGCCTTGCCTTGTAACTGGGAGATAATGAAAGCTACCTTAGCTCGATCCGTTGGGTAAGAGAGCGGTTGCATCTCCAGGACCAGTGAACACTGAAGCAAGAATCCGCTGCATTCCTCCGCCGAACCAGAGTAGGGCGCTGGCCGTGCCATGGGACTGGCGTGCACGGCAGGTGAAGGAGGGATGATAGGATCCGCGGAAGTGCTCGCTTGTGGTGGTGATGCAGGTGCTGACATTAGTGTACGGCGGAGTGCATCTACTAATTCTTGGAAGGGATCCGTGAGGCTCATGCTTGTCTCTCGGTGCTGGTCCGGTCATCTGTTACGGATCACTCGGAGACAGAGGAGTAACAGATGAAAGATGTTATTTATTGAATGGACACAAGCAGAGGAGCGGGAAGTGAGGAGTGGATATGTGTTGGGATCCGTGCCGGGAAGGAGGGTAACACACACACGCACCGTGGGGTCTTTAGGAGGATCTTGGAGGTAATCCTTGGAGAGAAGATGGAAGAAGAGTCTTCGGAGGTTATCCTTGGAGAGAAGGTAAAGAGGAGTTAGTCCTAATAGTTAGCGCAGGAATGATCTTGTCGCGAACGTGACCGGACAATGACTGGGTGCGTGTGTGTGGCTTTTGTGGTGCTGTGGTGGATGATAGGTGATGCGGATCACGTGGTGATGATTAGTATTCAGGTGAGGGTGTGCGCCGTGATTGTGTGGAGGAGGAACCTGGCGTGTTTGTGACATGAATTGACATCGGAGTTGTAGAAATTGAATGCAAGGGTTGTCAGATGGAAAAGGTTGTGCCAAGGGAGTTGGAGAAAACGCACATTCCAATGCTCCCATGATGGCCTTTGGTAAGTGGTTTTCCAACAGTCAATGAAACGCTTCTAGTCTCTTCCTAATTTTGTCTTCTTGTATTCTTCCTGAGGATCAGTTTGAATTTTAAATGGCTTGAAACCAGTTTTAGGGGTAACGTGTTAAAAGTAACATGAGTTACATAATCAGATTGCTTTTTTTCAAGTGACTTGTAAAGTTATGCATTACTTATATCTGGGTTACTTTTTCAAATAAGTAATGCCAGAAAATGTGTTTTGAATCACAGCTCTTTTGCCCATATTGAGAGAAATCCGGAGTAAGTGCAGAGGCGTTGTGTGCGCTGTCTAAACATGAAAAATGTGAACATGCATTATCTCATCTGCACAAAAACAGATTTAGTAATCCAAAAAATGAAATATTGTAAACCTGCAATAACTAAATGTTAAATAACACAAATATAATTTATGTATTGAAACTTTCCCATTTTATTAACCAATATCTTTGCTGCTGATGTTTATTGATCCAACTGAACCATACTAATATGGAAACATGACTTTAGAAAAACATGACATTTGTGTTTCTTTTTTTTTTCTTTTTCCTGAAGAGTATCGAAATTTGTTCTCCTGCGTCCTATTCTTCATGCAATCCAGAATGGTTGAGGCTTATTCATTTTTTTTGCTGTAAAATGGCTTTTAAATTTGCTTAAAATATAACTTTTTATAGTAAAAACAAACAAGCAAGCCCAGATGAGAAAAAGTAACGTACATAACGTACATAACTTTCCATAAAAAGTAACTAAGTAGTGCAATTAGTTTCTTTCTAAAGGAGTAATGCAATATGTTAATGCATTACTTTCTAAAGTAACTTAACCCCAACACTGTTTGAAACACTGATTAAACATTTCTTTCAAAATATATTGTTGCTTAATCTAGGGTTGAAAAAAATTTACGTAAACTAGAGTTAATAAAGTCGTAAAACCAAGGTTAAGCAGTTTCGTGGATCTAAATTGAAAAAAACAAAGGACAAATCAGGCTGTCAGAAATCACTTTGCGTTCCTTGCAAGTTTTTGCTTCTATATTTGCATTTGAGGATATTGATCAGCGTATTCAATCTGTACAGAAAAAGTTGTACTGTACTCCAGTGTTCTCAAAATATTTTGCTTGCACTTTTTCCATAGTTAGAAAGCAAACGGATCTTGTTGCCTCCGTCCTCTATAAAGGTTCTTGGTGTTGTATCGCTCAGATGTATTTAAAACCAAGATATGACCCTGAATTGTGACCCTGCATTTGGACACAGTGTTGAAATCCTTGACAGATACACAAAAAAATTTACTCAAGGCTGAAGTAGGAAAGAACATTAAAGATTACCTCGAGGTGAGACGCATGAAATATTGAATATTAGCGCAAAACAGTGGTTACAGGGCTAGTTAAACGGGTTACATAAATATTGCGAAATTCTGCAGATTCCAGTTGCCTTGGTGATTTTGCAAGAGAGCAGTTAAGAATTTACACTTTGCTGAGAGTTTGATTGACAGGCGATCTGACCAATCATGATGGTGAATCTGCCATTTTTTCTGAAAAACAAACTGGACAGGAGAGTTGATTAACGTTGGTGGACATGAACTTGACAAATAGTGCATATGGACATCTTTCTATGGTTAAAACAAGATACATTCTGATGTTCATATTTATTTACGGCTATGACTAGTAAAGAGGAAGACATGATTGTTTCGCGTGACTCGTGAACTGAGGCGCTACAGCAATATTACGTCTTGTTAAAGAGGTGCAAAATGGTATTTATTGTTTGAATTTCTTGACATTTGGACATTGAACATTTGGACGCTGATGCTTGTTAATTAATCTAGCATGAAAATAGGCCACTTTGAAACCGATGAAATGTCTCTATGCACCTTTAGATTTTAACCTGTCCAAGAGATCTTGACTTGTTTTTGGCCTTTAAAATCATATGCATTGACATAATCTGCTGAACTGATATTCAAATAATTATAATTTTAGTTTATTAAATTTTTATGTTAAGTCCAAACATTAAAATCACACAAATCATGATTTGTTTAGACATATTTTTATTTAGACCCACCATTTCTAATTTTAGTTTTATTTAACTTAATGTACTAAAATAGCTAAAACTTTAAATAAAAATGATCTACCTGTCTGTCTAAAACTGACACAAAATGACAAAACACGCTAAAAATAAACCCTGATTTTGGCCGTTTTTGCTAACAGTGTTGCAATCCTAATATTAAGTTGAATAGAAAATATAACCTCATGAAATTTTTTTATTTTACCTTCCAGTGTTGATGATCAATACATGTTTAAACACATTATTTCTTAAACCAATTGTTCAAAAAATATATATATTTTTAAGTTTCAGACCCTATTTTATGGAAATTGCCGCAGTCCATTTTTTTGTGCTCTATTTTAAATAAAGAACAACATAATTTATGAATTAATGTCCCTCAAGCATACGATCATTGTTTTTTGTTGATGTTGCATTGTTATAGGAATAACGCATCTGTTTTCAAAAGACCCCCTCATTAAATTACTTTGCCTAAACATTAGGTTTGCTTAATATTCATAACCTTATTATTGTGTTCTGTTAATGAAAAATTTACTTTTATAAAGAGAAGTTCTCATGTCCTTTTTCCTCTTTCCTTTTTCTCCACCACTGGGAATGAAAGTGTCTTAAGGTGAACTCAAGTTTCAACAGAGTTCAGCTGGTGAAAGAAATCGACAAATTCAGATGTTAAGGCTAATTGAACTGACAGTCCTACAACCTTTGAAATCTGTTTTTAATTAAAGGCAGCATGCTAAGGTGCCTGGTGTTAAACTTTTATAATTACACTGCCGCAGACACCGTCTCCATGTAAGATTTAGATAACGGCCTTCAATGCACCATCAACTAACTGCATCTCATTTCTCACTGCAGCCCAGTCCTTCACTGCTGCTTCAGTCATTCAGAGCTTGTGAGGAATTATTTTTATTACTGGTTTTGATATGCTAACTCTTGCCAAGAACGTTTGTATCTTTTAATTTTTTCCCTTAAGGCAACTTATAATCTCAGTCAAGGTTTTTGAGAGGATTTGAAGATCGTGTTTATTCTCTTGAGCTCGTCTGTGTATGCCAGTGGTAACATTTTGTTTCAAATCTATCATCATTTGTTGTAACTGCCTTAAATGAAAGTTTTGTCATTAATCACTTACTCCCATGTCGTTCCAAACCCGTAAAAGCTTCGTTCGTCTTCAGAACACAGTTTAAGATATTTTGGATGAAAACCTGGAGGCTTGAGACTGTCCCATTGACTGCCAAATAAATAACAGTGTCAAGGTCCATAAAAGGTATGAAAAGTTGTCATCAGAATACTCCATCTGCCATCAGACGTGCAATCCGGGTTATATGAAGCGATGGGAACACTTTTTCTTTCCAAGTTGTTCGTTTTTCTTCATGTTTTGATGCACGTTTATCCTATTTTTATTTCGTTTGTTTCTGCATTAAAAACAATTTCTGTTTAGAAAGTAAAAATGGTAATTTTTATTTAATGTTGCCATATAAAATGAAACTACTTAAATTATTAAATTATTGCTATCTGTTGATAAAGGAACTTTAAATTCACCCTTTCCTTCTCCAAGGATTTTTTTTTTGTCCTTTAATCTGAATGGACTCGGAGGGTTAGCTTTATGTTACGAATTTCAAAAACAAGAAGCAAAACCTTTTTTGCTTGATATGGCACTTTAAAATAACTCCTGTCTCCTGGCTCTGTACCTGCTTTAAAAAGAGCAGACTGACATATGGAGCGACTGTCTGACCACCACGAGCTTCACAAAAGTCTTTTCATCCATATTTGATGATAAACAGCAGCAGCAGCAGCAGAGAACTGTACTGTAGTGCTGGTGACAGTTTGTTTGGAGACAGTTTCCATAAAGGAATTGAATGGAATGGCCTGCAGCGTATGCGATTCCCCTCGTGTGGCGCAAGACTGATGTGCTTCTTTCATGAGCTCAAATGTCCCTGACTGTCTCGCCCTCACACATGCTGCATTGTTCCACTGCCCATGTGGCCATAGGGTTAATATTTCATGACTGAGAGATTATTTTTAGATTTCTGCTGTGAGTAGGACATTTCCGCATATTAGCTACATTGATTAGTGCTTTGACCAACTACATATTATGTAATGTAGATTCTGATTGATCAGTGTTCTGTCTGTGCTATATTGTCAGTGTAGTCATAAAAATTATATATTTTTTGCCTTTTTTTTTATCCACAGTGCATCACATACAATGAATTTAAACTTGCAAAATTAGTTTACTCAGTCCATTTGCATTGGGACTACATTCATAACTGTAATCATATTAATGCATATTCAGAAATACAGATCCAGAGTGAACATTTTTTATAATCTAGCATCATCTGTCCATGTGGTTTATTCAGTATTAGTACTACACTCTTAAAAATAAAGGTTCCAAAAGGTGGGTTTTCACAACAATGCCATAGAAGAACCAGTTTTAGTCCTCACAAAAAACTTTCAGTAAGCATTTCTTAAAAGAACCATTTTTTTTTTCTTTCTGTGTGAAGAACATTTGAATAATCTATAATCTGAACTTTTTTTCACTGTAAAGAACCTTTTGTGAAATGAAAAGATTCTATGGATGGTAAAGGAACCATTCTCTTTGGAACCATTGGTGCCAATTAAGAATGTTTATTTTAAATAGTGTATAGAAAATTTACATATGCATTTTTTTTTAAATGTGCAATTCTATTCAGTCCTTTTCATTTTCTTTCCATCTGCAGCTGAGATCAAAGTTTACATCCCCCTTTCAGAATCTGCTTAATGTTAATTATTTTACCAAAATAAGAGGGATCATAAAAAAATGCATGTTATTGTTTATTTAGTACTGACCCGAATAAGATATTTCAAATAAAAGACGTTTATAAATAGTCCACAAGAGAAAATAATAGTTGAATATATAAAAAAAAGTTCAAAAGTTTACACCCCCTTGATTCTTAATCTGTGTTCTTACCAGAATGATCCACTGTGGTTTTTTGTTTAGTGATAGTTGTTCACGAGTCCCTTGTTTGTCCTGAACAGTAAAACTGCCTGCTGTTCTTCAGAGAAATCTTTTAGGTCCCTCAGATTTTTTTTTTTAGCATTTTTGTGTATTTGAAACCTTTCCAACAATTACTATATGATTTTGAGATCTATATTTTCACACTGAGGACAACTGAGGGACTCATATGTAAGTATTACAGAAGGCTCAAATGCTCACTGATGCCCCACACATGCATTAAGAGCTGGGGGTGAACACTTTTGAACAGAATGAAGATGTGTAAAAATGTTTTCTTATTTTGTCTAAATAAATATTTTTTTCATTTAGTAATGCCCTTCAGTGGCTACAGAAAATAGTGTTTCCCGGAAGACAAAATAAGTTAAATTTAGCCTGATCTTCAAATTCAAAAAGATTTCACCCACTGTCTCTTAATGCATTTTTTTTTTCTATACTATATTTTCTATACTCTTATTTGGGTAAAATATATATATATTTTTTAACAGTAGTCGGTTAAAGGGGTCATATGATGCAATTTAAAATTTTGCTTTCTCTTTGGAGTGTTACAAACTCTTGGTGCATAAAGAAGATCTGTAAAGTTACAAAGACTAAAGTCTCAATTCCAAAGAGATGATATTTACTGAGTCTCGTGCTGCTGGCCTTGAAGACGCATATGTTAAGGGGCGTAACATTTCCGTTACACGCTTGAGGCATTCGGCCAATCACAATGCACTGGATAGCTAGCCAATCAGAACACATCTCGCTTTTTTAGACCGAAAAGTTTTGTAAAAATTGACACATTTCAGAAGGCGGGGCATAGAGGAGAAACAATGTGCATTATATGGAAAATATAATGTTTTTTTTTAACCTTAAACCACATAAACACATTGCATCACACCAAGCATCACATGTTCTTTTTTTAGCAGCTTCATATGACCCCTTAAAGCAACAACAAAAAATGAACTATTATTCTTATTGTTATTCCTTTATCTGAATGTATTTTAGTTGTAAATTTTTTTAATTATATATTGTAAATTATATTTAAAATATATAAAATATAAGCGCTGTCAATCAATAATTTTTTTAAATCTAATTAAACACAACCTTTAGCTGTGATTAATCACGATTAATCGCACACTTCATGAAATTAAACATAGACCATTTATCTTGTTTCAAACGTTGATTTTGTCATCATTGTTGTCAGCAAAGTAAACCAAAAGATTGAAGGGTGATTCTAAAAAATCTAATTATAAGGAGCCCTAATCACATATGAAAGAGAAAAACAAAATCTGAATTTTGTAGTATGTGTACACTGCAATAGCAAAGAGCTTTTTTACATTTTAGAGTAGTCAAGTTGCGATACGGAACAGGACCACATGGAGATGCCAAAAAAAAAAAAAACACAATCGCTTACTAGCTGCAAATATCTACTTCAGCAGTGGTTCCCAGCCTCATTCCTGGAGGCCCCCAACACTGCAAATTTTGCATCTCTCCTTTGTCTGACTCACCCATTTCAGGTCTTGGAGTCTCTACTAATGAGCTGATGATCTGAATCAGGTGTGTTTGTTTAAGGAGACATGGAAATCCTGCAGTGTTGGAGGGCCTCCAGGAACGTGGTTGGGCAACACTGTACTACAGTACATGGATCCGTTTTGTATAACTAAACACCGCAACATATGAAAGCCTCAGAAGTCTAGTCTGATTCTTCAGGACTTGTTGGCCATGAGCAGATGTGTAATACAACGCAAACAGAAGGTATCAAAGGATTGATGAAGAAAAATGGAGGCAATCATTCGCTTGTCCTCAGCCTGTCACAACGAAATATAACTCAATTATTTCTTGTCAACAGATGAGAAATGTTGAACGTGACATCAGAGTGGAACGGAGCCTGACTTTCACACTGAATGGGCAAAAAATACGAATGCGTGATGTGCCAGCTAAGATCTGCTGGTGTGTGCGTTAGGCTGAAATGTGTGGACAGATCGGTCACAAGCTGTTGCTGGAGAGCGTGTCAAAGCGGGATATCCCAACGTGACAAAATGTCACTTGATTCAACATTTGTTTTCGACATCTTTTTGAGGAAAGTTGTCTTTCAGTATGCGTTATGTAATATTAGATGATTTCTAATTTAAAAATCTATACATTTAGTGAGACAACTAGCCCGGTATCCCCCACACATTAAGAACTTGTAGTTAATTAGAGTTAGTGAGTAAATACACTGTAACATGAACACTGTAATGTCAATTGTGATTGTCAACCTAATACTGAGCTTGAACAGGGCTTGATTTCCTTAAAGGAACAGTTCACCTTGAATATAAATCATATCATTCCAAACAGTATTACATTTTTTTTTTTTCTGTGAAAATGTTTATAGACTACTATTCAATAAACCGGGTTGGTAAAAAAAATATATAAGTGAATATAATAAGATTTAAAATGTATTTGATTTGTTTAATGTTTTTTTTATTAAGAGTTTATTATTTTATTCTTGTAATATTTAAATATGTATATTATATTTTCAATATAGAGTAGTAGTTCATATACCATGATTTGAACTGAATTTTTCATGCTTTGATTTTTGGTGTTCTTACGTTTCATTGAATTAAATTGCTATGCTTTTGAATTTATTTTTTTATCTTTTATAGAATCATTTTGATACATTATTTCTACATTTCAGATTTTTTTTATTTTATTTAATTTTTGCTTTTATGAAACCTTGAAATATAGAGCCTGATTTCTTCATTTTACGAAGTAATATTTAGCAATTCATGGACTGTGTATCAATCTCAAAAAGGCCAAACAATTCTAAAAAGTAAGAAAAGAATTTGCTTTTGTGTTGCAGTGAAAAAATAACCCCATACGTGTTTACAACATGACGGTAAGTAAATGATGATTTGAACTGTGACCTGACCGTTTACACTTGTTGTATGTTTAAATCCAGAACCCTTACTGTCTGAACTTTAGGAGGTGATGTTCTCCACTGTGTGTCGTGACGTAACCCAGTCTCCTTTGGACAGACATAACCGAGATGGGAGAGGAAGAGCAGAGGCAAGGAGGTGAGAGAGGCCTGAAAGATTGGAGTCTTGAGTCACTAGTTTAAAAAATTTACTAGTTTCTTGATTCCTTTTTGCTGCCATCTATAAATAGCTTCTCCTCTCAGCCTTACAAAGGATGCTAACAACACGGGACATCTGTATGAGAGGACTATGTCTTCATCTCATCTCTGGGCTCCCATGAAAGTATTAAACTACACAGCACATGTTAGTCGGACGGTCTGAGATCAGCTCCCTTCCAGACATTCATTATCTACTGTAGTTAATTTCCCTCCCTCAGTCGTGCTAAACATGTTTGCCAGAGGTTCATAATTACGTCTGCAACATTTTTTTTTATGAAACAGCGAGTAAAAAAAAAAAAAAAAAAACCCTATGATGTTGTGGAGAACAGGAAGTTGAAGGGATAGTTCATCCGAAAACAAAGGTTCTGTCATCATTTGCTCATCCTGGTGATTTAGTTTCTGTGGAAAATTCAAAGAGATGTTAGACAGGATATTGTGGTGCTCTCTTCCATGACAGTAAATGAGGACTGAGTTTGTCACACTCTAAAAATGACAAAAGGCACAACAGAAGAACAATAAAAAGAGTCCACACTAGATGTACACTATATTTCAATTCCTCTCAAGCCATGCAGTAGCCAAATGTCATAGGTTCTCGCATATCTTGAGATGCAGTTTTCACCAACCTTTAATGTTTTGTCACTCCATAATTCAACTGGTATTGTGATATTCAAATTACCATGGCAAATCAATTATTTAATTGAATTTAACTAAATTATGCTTTAAATTTCAACCAATTTATTTTCAATTTGATGTAATTTTAATTTAATGTAAATTTCAGTGTTTTAAATGTATTTTACTTTAAATTTTTTACTTTTATTTTTATGCTTTGAATATCAGTCTTTTAAATTGAATTGAACTTGTATGCTTTGAATTTTGGACATCTTAATTTGATTGAACTTCATTTCTAATTTAATTGAATTAAACAGAATTTAATCAAATTTTATACTTTGAATTTGTCATTTTAATAAATTTTTTTACATTTTATTTAATTATTTTATGCTTTGCATTTCAGCCTATTTTTTATTCATTTTATTGTTAAGCTTTGAATTTCAGCCTTTTAATTTGAACAGAATTAAATTTTTATACTTTGAATTCCAGTTTATTTATTTTTTATTAAATTAAAAAAAAATATATTATTTATTTAAAGTATATTATTTTATACTTGGAATTAGATTTTTTAAAATACATTTTTTATACTTAACATTTTTTAATTGTAATTGAACACATTTTTATGCTTTGAATTTCTCTTTTTAATTTAGTTTATTTTAATTTAATGTATGCTTTGAATTGAAATTGAATTGAAATTCTATTCTATGAATGTTATGAATGTTTATTATATGAATTTCTTATTGTTTCATAAACCTTGAATGTAGTGCCTGCGTCCTACAGACTATATTTATGGTGCTTTTTTATCGACATCCAAAGTCCCCATGTACTTTGACTATGAGTAAGCAGCATAAACAGTTTTTAAAATTGCTTATTTTGTCTGTTTGAAATAACATTAGGGTATGTAAATGATGACATGAAATACAAATGTGTAAAAAAAAAACACACATTTTAGTGTAAACCACCATCAGGGATGTCCTATAAATGGGTTTTGTTCCAGCAGTGATTTTGTTTGCTGTGCTCTCATCCTTTGTCTTTGTGCTCTGGCAGGTGTATAAAGCTGTAAAAGGATGTATTGATTCTCCTCATCTGAATGTCAGTGTGTAAGAAAATCTGCCGGATGGGACACAGCGTGTCATTGCTGCAGTGTGATAAGACACAGGAAAAGGATGGATTGGATGATGAATCGAGATACTGTAGGTTTGAATCCGTTCCTGGAGAACCGTTTTTCTGAGTCTAAATTGAGAAAGAAGACTAAATCTATCCTGAAACAGCCCCATTTTTGGGGCAATTTGCACATACATGCATACATACATACAGTGGGTACGGAAAGTATTCAGACCTCCTTAAATTTTTCACTTTGTTATATTGCAGCCATTTGCTAAAATCATTTAAGTTATTTTTTTCCCCTCATTAATGTACACACAGCACCCCATATTGACAGAAAATTGTTCAAATCAAATAAAAGAATTGTTGGCATTTTTGCACATTTATTAAAAAAAGAAAAACTTAAATATCACATGGTCGTAAGTATTGAGACTAGGGCTGCACGATTAATCGCATGCGATTGTCATGCGTGTCTCGTCAGTAAAAATGGTTCTGTGATTAGCGGTAAATGTCCATCAGCTGCTTTCAAATGGAGCAGCACTTATTATACAGAGCCGTAGTTCGTTGACAAGCTACGCAATATCGCGTTCATAACCACATGCGATTCATCTGCGATTATGAACACGATATTGCGTAGCTTGTCAGCGAACCATTTGAAAGCAGCTGATGGACATTTAGCGCTAATCACAGAACCAGCTTTACTGTAGAGACATGCATGACAATCGCATGCGATTAATCGTGGAGCCCTAATTCAGACCCTTTGCTCAGTATTTAGTAGAAGCACCCTTTTGATCTAATACAGCCATGAGTCTTTTTGGGAAAGATGCAACAAGTTTTTCACACCTGGATTTGGGGATCCTCTGCCATTCCTCCTTGCAGATCTTCTCCAGTTTGGTCAGGTTGGATGGTAAACATTGGTGGACAGTCATTTTCAGGTCTCTCCAGAGATGCTCAATTGGGTTTAAATCAGGGCTCTGGCTGGGCCAGTCAAGAACAGTCACGGAGTTGTTGTGAAGCCACTCCATCGTTATTTTAGCTGTGTGTTTAGGGTCATTGTCTTGTTGGAAGGTGAACCTTCGGCCCAGTCTGAGGTCCTGAGCACTCTGGAGAAGGTTTTCGTCCAGGATATCCCTGTACTTGGCCGCATTCATCTTTCCCTCGATTGCAACCAGTCGTCCTGTCCCTGCAGCTGAAAAACACCCCCACAGCATGATGCTTCACTGCTGGGACTGTATTGGACAGGTAATGAGCAGTGCCTGGTTATCTCCACACATACCACTTAGAATCAAGGCCAAAAAGTTCTATCTTGGTCTCAGACCAGAGAATCCTTCAGGTGTTTTTTTTTTTTTAGCAAACTCCATGGGGGCTTTCATGTGTCTTGCACTGAGGAGAGGCTTCCGTCGGGCCACCAGACTGGAGGAGGGCTGCAGTGATGGTTGACTTTCTACAACTTTCTTTCACCTCCCGACTGCATCTCTGGAGCTCAGCCACAGTGATCTTTGAGTTCTTCTTTACCCCTCTTACCAAGGATCTTCTCCCCCGATAGTTCAGTTTGGCTGGACGGCCAGCTCTAGGAAGGGTTCTGGTCGTCCCAAACATTGTGCTCTTAGGAAGGGTTCTGGTCATCCCAAACATTGTGCTCTTAGGAACCTTAGGTGCAGCAGATATTTTTTTGTAACCTTGGCCAGATCTGATCAGATGTGTGTGTGTGTGTAACACGTGAACCTATTCAAAGTACAAAAGACCACATTTATGAACATGTTTGTTGAAACTTTTCCTGTTTCCTCCATGATCCAGATGGCGTTTTGTGTGAGGCTGTTGTGTTTGAAACGGGCCGCTGAGACAAAAGGCTGCCCGCACACTCACCGTCCAATATGAATAGTGACCAGGGACGTGCGGTCAGGGTAGGCAGGGTAGGCAGTGCCTCACCAAAGGAAATGTTGACATTACATTTATTAATTCCAAGAGCTTTAATAATTCACCACATTATTAATTGCATTAATTTTATTCCAAATATTATTTTTTGTAACAAAAATTTTCAGGAATACACATAATATACTCATTTTGCCATTGTTTGCTCCTAAAAACCGTTGTTTCATGCAGGAAATTCAAAAGCCATGGCCATTGAGGCAGAGGTGAGCGGTGCCTCTTTGGTCCATAGAACGTAGTTTATGTAGATTTGCGCATGCGCAGTCAGTTCTCATGCTGTCTTGAATTATCAACATTGAGGCAGAGACCGAGCTTGCTTCATGTCACGTGATCTACTCGCTCTCACTCAATCCGCGCGCTTCCCGAATACTAGCATCTAGTATACTTGCGTGTCGGTCTGTGCGCCTAGCAGTTTGTAGAAGCGAATAAGCTGTTTTTGTACTTTAAAGCTGTACTGCTGACGCAATGTTTTCTGACTGTAGCCTGGTGCGCCGTCACCAGACCAAAAGTGTGTGTGTGTGTGTGTGTGCCGTGGCTGTCTGTGCGCGTTTGCGCATTTTGATTGGAGTGACTAGGCTGCCGCGCCGCCTCCTTCTCTGTGTCCCGCACAAAACATTTGTTTGTTGTATAAGTCATAAGATAGATGTGTCCATTAATTTGATTATTATATTTGATTGTGCATTAGCCTCACATGACTGACTTTGCTGAATGCAGGCAGCGATCTGATGATGCCTGATATGAACTTGGGTTGCTAAATTAACTGAATGAATATATGAACATATATTCCACACATTGATAGGTCACAGCCTACCCATGACAAGATTTCACCGCACGTTACTGATAGTGACAATCTGATTGGGCTTCATCTCCGAAGCCCAAACCCACACGCTCCGTTAGCAGCACTGGAAGTGTCAGTCTTTGCAGCATCTCCTAATCCTGGCTTTTGTGCGCCAGCGGTTAGCTTGCTTGTAGATGCTGCTGTAAGGATGCTGTTGAATGTATTTTGTTCCCTTTACAGTGCTTTGTGAAGGAAGGAGGGCCTCATGGCAGGATGGAATTTCAGCTCTTGGTTCGTCGTTTCAGAAGTGGCCAGAGAATATCTGTTTGTTTGGGGTATCGGTCCGTCACTTGAGCCTGCTCATTGGAACCATATACTGTACATGTTGGGATGGGACTTTCACCGGGGTTAATTTCGGACCTCGTAGGCCCCGCAACAAAACGACAGCCTTTATAGCTTAATGACAAGTGTTTTATAGTCAGTACGGGATGACTAATTCGACTCGATGATCAATTTTACCACGCAGAAGTGCCCTCTTCACTTTTCCACTCCATGTGGGATGTTCACCCTGTCCAATTCATTATGGGTGCTTGTAAAACTGTGGCCCAAGATGCACCTGTGGAGAGCTTCTATTAATGGTGACAGCCAATTAAATTCTCCATCAAGAGTCGGTTCGATGCCCAGAAGTCCTCGGTTAAACATAGTACTGTCAGGCCAGAGCAACTGAGCTCTGTTTGCCTTTAAACCAAACAGTGTTTTGTTAGGGTGCACTGCTACTATTTTACAAATCCCACTTACATTGCAAAAATAGCTTCTTAATACTTTTTTGATTAGGCTTTTTTGACTTTTTGATTACAGTTTAAATAACTAATATATCCTTGTAAAGAGATGCAAAAGATGTTAAGATTTGTTTTTGGAGAATGTATCTTTTAATGCGAGTTTATTTCATCTTGCTGCACTGGCAGATTTTTGCACTTGTTTTACATATAAACAAGTTCAAACAAGGGGGAAAAAACCTGCCAGTGTTATAATATACAATGCACTTATGATCAAGTTGGAGTCTTAAAGCAAGTATAACACTTAAAATACTGTTATTGTATTTATTAGTATTTTGAACTAGTTCTTATTTTAATTTAAACTATTTTTTAAAAATAAAGATTTAAGTTTCCAAGGCAACATTTTTTTTATGAAATAAAAAACATAAAATGTTAGCTTTTTTTTGTAAAAATTTTTTTTTTATAGTTATAGTTGAAATTAACAAGACTAATTATTTGTCACTTAAATTAAAATTAATAACATTAAAAATGAATAAATTAATTGAATTAAATGTCAGCTAAAATAAAAGCAAAACAATGAATTTGACTTTGTTGCAGCTAGTTTGCATAATTTTTCTTTTTTTTTTTAAACTTGAAGCACTAAAATAAATAAAACTGAAATAAAACTTAAAAAGAATGAATCGGGCATTTAAGAAATTAAATTACAAAAACAACTATTAAAACAGTTTTTTAAGAAGAAAATGAATTCAAATCATTAACTGCAACAGTATCTCAGTTACAAATAACATTTGATAACAACGCTGCTTCTCAAATACACTATATCTAAATATATATTTTTAAAGAATATTTCGATATTTTAACTGGAAAATAAGGCTAAAATGCTCATTAAAGTGTGTTGTTGAGTTTTTTTCTTTATTTAATTTAAATGGATAGTTCAATCCAAAATGTAAATTCTGTCATTATTTACTTGCCCTTATGTCACTCAAAATGTTTACACTGTATATATGCATTGGTCAGTTTTTTTTCATGAAGATGGCTCCAAAAAGATGAAAGCCAAAAAAAAAAAAAAAATTGCATTGTGGCAGTGGCAGCACACTCAGTCTGTGGCTTCATCCATTATCTATCATCTACTCGAGGCTTAAGAAAGGCTGACATGCCACAGTCAGACATGTTAATGAAAGAGATACGGCATCGGTGCTGACGAGGGGTCAGAGAACAGCCTTGAATGGGGTTCATATTGATTTCACCACCAGATCCGCCTTTTCATGCAACATCGTTCCGTCCTGATAAAGTTGATGTCGCACTTAGACCAAATGTCCAGTGCAAACAAATAAAGCTCACGATTCCTCTTTCCGTCAGATGGATGGATGGATCATGTCATGCTACTGATGTGCAACTGGATGCTTCAACCCCACTGACATTCATATAATGGACATTATTCCAAAACAAATCATGGCTTGACCAGAAACTGCTCTCAGATTACTAAGCTGTTTAAACAATCAAAATAGCTGATATGTGAGCCATTACATTACTTGACCCAGCTTCCAATGGCGCTATGAATGTGCACAGATTTTCCTGCATGCATTGTTGCGTCTAATTGCATCAATGGAAGGTTCTGGATGATCCAAAAGGTCTGTGACCTGTATAAAGGACTGCCATCTTTATATGCATGTTTAAAGAACATGTTTAAAGCTCTGTAAATATCCAGAGCCTTTGGTAAACAGTTGTCATAAACAGTCAAGTAATTGGGCCTGAAACCTCCTTACTGGCTGATGTCATGGAGTTGAATTAGTTTTATCGTCTCGCAGAAAGAAGTGGCTGTTTTTATCTGTTGTCCACTAACAGCCTAAAAAGCTGGCTCACACAGAAGGTTAAATTGAGAAAATATGATTGTTCTGAAAGTAGTGTGATGCATTTCTTAATTGTAATTCTTTATAGGCATTTACTGATTATTATTAAGTGGCATTTATTATATTACTGCACTTATTTATTTGGAACTGCTTATAGTAATATGATTGTATTTATGCATAATGATTTCTGATTTATATTTTATATCTTTAGAAAAGGCCAGAAGACAGGTTGCGCAATTGAATCGAATAATATGGGTGAGTCAGGCTTTTAGGACAATTAATTAAAAATAATTGATAATGATTCAATCAGTTTTGAGTTAAAATAACAGAAGAGTTTTAAATATATCAGTAAATAAACAAGTGTGAATTTTTGTCTGTTGGTTGGTCACATCTGTCCGTCCGGTCTATCATTCTGTTGTTCTATCTACCGGTATATTGTTTGTTCATTTGTTCAATCCTTGTTTTATATGTATATCAATCATTCTTTTTGTATGTGTATCACACATACATTCTATTTATCAGTTCATTTGTTTGTTCATTGTATATATTGTTCTGTCATTTTGTCTTTTAATTTATGCATGCATGTACTTATTTTGCTATTTTTTTATTTTATTTTCAATTGGGTTTTTATTGTTTCACTGTGAATCCAGCTATAAAAGATATGTTCAGCACATCAATCGATCCCGTTGCAACCTCTGATTGGTCAATACTGTTTTCCCAACAAGCTAAATAAAATAAAATAAATACATGCCTAAGTACATATGAAGAAAACTAAAGTTTGACTAAAATAATCACATGTCAGAAGAATACTAATTAAAACGGACATTAAACTAATTTGCATACCAACCTAAATTCGAGGCCATAATAAAATGGAGTTAGATTAAATAATAAGATGGAGTCAGATTTGAGTTTAACTTGAATTGAATAACTCTACGTGCTGAAAAGACCGAACAGGCTGGAAACACCGGATACCTTCATTGGACAGAGTGCGCAGACCTTACATCCCCCTCTACAGAATATTCATCTCCAATCCAAAACAGAAGCAACAGGAAAAATAACAGGACTACACAGTGGACTATTACCCAGCAGTCCATGTGGCAAAGCATTTTGAGGAGGATGGCCAGTAGTGACGTTTGGGACCAGGTAGGAAATCTATGACCACCTACTACTGTATATGTTAAGTTTTAGTCAGATTTACCTAATCCTAAATGTATTAGAACTCTTCTTGATTACATCCCGCTTTCTGTCTTATTGGGCATTTCATAGTCAGAATAAGCTGCAATATGGACCAGACCTCATGCTTATTCTGTTTGATACTGCACTCTTAAACTCTATCTGTGTCCACTGTTGCCGCATTGACGTTTTGCTGTAGTGAATAAAAATGACGGAGTAGAAATATAGAGAGGGTAAACGAGAGTGGCCATTAAAAGAAGGCAATCTATGGGGTAATAGGAATCATTATAGAGTCATCATGAATAAATAATGTGTCCTGTTTCTTTCCTTTATATTCAGCTATCTCTCTCTATCCCTCTCTATCTCTCAGTCAATACTCGACTCAGCAGGTTTCCTATCCCTAGCTTTCAGTCCATCCTGGAAACAGGGGCGAGGGTGGCGTAATTGAAATCTAATCAAGTTGATGAGTCAAGAGAGGAGAACTTACATGAGGGAAACACTCCTTCGCATGAGAAAGAGATGGGGTTGATAGGAAAGCAGAGTGATTTTTCAATGGAGTCAGTATGGAGGAGTTTGTGTATTTAAACCTGCTAATGTACATCATTATAAAAACATCTGAATCACTTGAGAAGAAATAACCAGAAATAACTGTTCCCTTAGAAAGATCTGAACCATGGCAACTAAAACTGACAATTTAGTCTGTATTTTAAGTATAAATGTGAAGGACCATAATGTCTTGTTTTTCTACATTCTCTGAAGATAATGTGCACATTTAGGCGAAGGAATAGAGCTAAAGTTTATGGAGGTTTACTTTCCTAAGTTTTTTTAATTCTCTCTAGCTGTTTTTTTTTTCAGAATGATTTAGTTGAGTTGCACTCAAAGCACTTTCCATTGCTTTGCCATTAGCAACTGAAATATTGCTGTCAAATGTTATTAGGCAGGGATCTTATCTGCGCAATAATCTGTAAAATATCCCAACATACCAGAATGTACATCATCTCTCATGCTAGATTATTACGCTTTGTTCATAGGAGGTATCTTATAACATACATATTTACATTTACATTTAGTCATTTTGCAGATGCTTTTATCCAAAGTGACTTACAACTGGGGAATACATTCTTTTTAAAGAGGCAAACAGACACAGGAAGTGCTCGTAATACCAAGTTTTAGGCATTTGTTCAAATAAGTACAAGCTAGAAAGGGAAGGAATAAAAAAGTGAAGGACAAAATTATTATTTTATATAAGTCAAGTAGCGTTGAAAGAGATGAGTTTTCATCTGTCATCATTTTACCAGCCTGGAATGTTGAACAAGAATGTTCTGGAAAGTATTTTTGAGTGATGGTACCACGAGGCATCGCTCACTAGCAGATCTCAGACTTCTGGTGGGGATTTAGAGTCGTAATAGTGAGTAAAAGTAGGCAGGTGCTGAGCCTGTGGGTGTTCTATATGCATGCATCAGTGTCTTGAACTTGATGCGAGCTACAACCAGTAGACAATGCAAGGAGAAAAAAGAGAGGTGTAACATGGGCTCTTTTGGGCTCGTTGAAGACCAGTCGCTGCACTGCATTCTGAATCGTTTGTAGAATTTTAATTGTGCTTTATGGAAGTCCAGCCAGAAGAGTATTGCAGTAGTCCAGCCTAGACTTGGATCTTTTGGTTGAAATGAGAGAGAGCTGTGAGTCATCAGCATAGCAATAGTAGGAGAAGCCATGTGCCTGTATGATTGGACCCAGTGATGTAGTGTATATGGAGAAGAGGAGGGGTCCAAAACTGATCATATTTCCTCTCCCCAGGCCACACTGAAAGACCTACCAGTGAGATACGATTCAAACCAGCGAAGTAGAATCCCTGTGATCCCCAGTGATGAAAGGGCAGACAGGAGGATCTGATAATTGACATTGTCAAAAGCAGCTGATAGATCCAACAAAATAAGAACTGTTGATTTGGAATCAGCTTTTGCAATCCGCATGGCTTCCGTGATTGACAGTAGCGCAGTCTAAGTTGAATGGCCACTCCTGAAACCTGACTGGTTAGTGTCCAGTTTGTTGTTGTGTGAAAGAAACTATGGTACCTGATTGAAATCAACTCATTCATGGGTTTTGAATATGAATGGAAGGAGAGACGGGTCTGTAGCTATCTGGAAGTGAAGTGTTTAATGTAGGTTTTTTGAGCAGTGGGGTTACCCGAACCTGCTTGAATGCAGTGGGGAAGGTGCCTGTGAGGAGAGATGTTTTGATGATGTGTGTGAGTGATGGTAAGAGTGTAGGAGAGATTGTTTGGAGAAGGTGTGATGGGATTAGGTCTAGAGGGCATGTTGTAGGATTGAAGTTTTGTCTGTGAAGAATGTGGTGAAATCATCAGCTGAAGTGGTGGAAGGTGGTGGAGGGGGACAGAGGAAATATTTAATGTTTTGAAGAGATTACGTTTGTCTGGAGCGCTGTTGATCTTGTGGAAATATGAATATTTGGCAGTATGGACTTCAGCAGAGAAAGATGAAAGCAAAGACTGATACATACTCAGGTCTGACTGATCTTTTGATTTGAGCCATTTTCTCTCTGTTGCCCTGAATTTGGTCCGATGCTCACAAAGGACATCTGATAACCGGGGTTAGAAGAGGCAGCCCGTGCTGGCCTGGAGGAGAGAGGACAAATATCATCTAGACAAGAGGTTAAAGTAGAGCATAAAGTGTCAGTTGCTGTTTTCACATACAGAGATGATAAATGGGTAGGTGAGGGAAGAGAGGAGGATACCACAGAGGAAAGATGGGAGGGTGAAAGGGAGCATATTCGTCTAAAAGTAACTGGTATAGGGCTTGGTGGCACACAGGTAGCAAAATGTAGTTTAATGTAATGAAGAAATGGTCAGATATATTTAGTGGTTCTACCAAAATGTTGTCTGCAACACAGTTTTATGTGTAAATTAAGTCAAGTTGGTTGCCTGATTTGTACATGCTTGTACTGGTAAGGCATTTGATAACAAATGAAGCAAGGAGTGAATGGAAGTCTGTAGCATAAGGCTTATCCAGGTGAATGTTGAAGTCACCAAAGACTAAAAGTGGACTGCTATCCTCCATGAATGAGGAGGATTCTTTCCTTTAGGAAAGTGCCTAGAATGTGCACAGGAGAGCAGGAAATGACCAAAATCTGGAGTTTTATAGGAGCTTCTACTGTAATCCCATTAAATTCCAACGAATTTTAGATGCGTAAGGGACAGTGGGTTGAATATTTCTAATTGTTTAAAATGAGCAGACCAGTGCCCACCCCGGCCAACTAGACAGGGGGTGTGAGAGAAAGAGAAATTGTTAGATAGAGCAGCTGGGATTGCTGAGTCTTTTGGACGAATCCAGGTCTCAGTCAATATTATGAGGTATCTGCCAGCATACAAGTTATCGATAGCTGTTTTTTTTTTTCTCAGATCCTCCGATCATACAGTAAATATTGAATTTTGAATGTATTGCACCCCATTCTGTGCTGCATACACTAACATATTTTTTTTAATAATTACAATTACTTTGTTTCTGAAAGAAGTCTCTTCTGCACATCAAATCTGCATTTATTTGATCCAAACTATAGTAAAGGTAGTAATATAGTGGAATGCTATTACAATTTAAATAAAATAGCAGTTTTCTACTTTAATATATTTTAAAATGTAATTTATTCCTGACATCATATTGGAATTTCCAGATTCACAATAATGATTTCACAATACAATTCCGTCATGACTTTTTCTTTTTTTCACAAAATGAGATTTAAGACAAATTACAAATTAATATAAATATAAACGAACAGGCTTTGCCTGTGCTCTTTCTATTTATAATTAGAGGCAACCACTGCATTTTAATCCAAGCAAAGATGCTTGATGCATGTAGCATAAGCAGTTTTTGATTTTAATTAGATTGTATAATTTCTATGGTTTGATTTTAGCTTTGTGAAATTATGCTACATAAAACATTTGTAAGAAAATAAAAGCAGCAGAATGAGAATGATAATGCAAATCCACTCTCTTACAGCAGGTGGCGCTTATGGAACAGCAGCAATACAGTGTTTCTTTGGTTAACGCTGTAAACAAATCAGCGCTGATCTTATAAACGATACATTAATAAGCATTATACAGAGGCAAGATGAAACGAAAATACATCTAAACTTCTGAAATCAGAGATGCTTTCATATAACCCCCACCCTCAAATATATTGCGATTCGTTTAAAATCTCAACCAACTTGAATCATCAGTTTTTTTTTATAGATATTCAACTGGCTTGGGCTGCGTCGTTTCATCCCGTCGTGATCCTTCAGAGATTATGCTCAACATTAAAAATTCTTAATTATAACAAACTTTTGACTGGTAGTATGCACAAATTTTTTTCACAAATTATGAATCGTCAAGTAACCATATAGCAACTACACGACAACTTAGTAAAAACAAGGCAGCCACAAAGAAAATGCTAGAATTGTGATGTTTTTGGAGTTCTGCATAGTTGAATACCCAAATCACATTTTACACTCGCAGAAAATCCAGATAAAATCTAGTAAAATACATAAAGTACAGGTGACTATGGTAAATTTTTTAGGTGTTCATACATAAACATGCTCTGTGCTTTAGCAAAGCTTCCTGTGACAAGCAAACAGTGCTTGTTTAAAGAGCCAGCCCTTGAATGAAGAGTCCCTTCAGGGAGGTAAAATGTGACATGCAAGCGAAAGTTTGTGTTCCCCTGCTCCCAGAGTCCTCAGTGCTGTCCATCGCTCATTCACAGCACACGATAACAGTCCCTGTAATAACATCAGCAGCAGGCCTGCTGCTTTTTATCTGCATAAAAGTGTGAACTACACACATCCATCAATTAGATTGTTTTGGAGGGCAGAGAGAAACTCTCCAGTGGCATTGCAGCAGAGATTAAACTTTTATTCAAGATGCACATTCATTGTATTTGTGCCTAAATTTATACTGCCGGTCAAACTCTGAGATTTGTATCTCTGTTTTAGTGCACGGATCATCATTGCTAATTCTATTTACATAACATTGTATGAGTTCACTATCACATGCTGTTTTTTCAATCACATTTTTATTATTTTAGTCTTTATATAAATAATTGTAATGAAAAAAAAAGATATGACAAAAAATTTATTAAAAAAGATAAAATATACAAAACCTGGAAAATAATATAAATGTTTGTCATGTAATATATTTATATGCTATAAATATGTTAGATATTTTTGATGAGTCATACATATACATTGAAAACAATTGACATTTATAAGTTTACTGCTTTTAATCGCTGTATCACATGCCATTTTATACTGTCACATTTTTATTCTTTTAATCTTTATGCAAAGAGTTGTGATAAATAGGACCATATAAAAGATTGTTTCATAAAAAAACACAAAAAATAAAATCAGTGTTATAGGCTATAAATATATTATTTGTTTTTGACATGCTAAAATAAACACATTTATACATAAATGCCCTACCCTATCACATGCCATTTTATTGAGTCACATTTTTTATTCAGATCTATAAAGATCTGAATAAATCTAAGTATATCTCAGATCTTAGTAAACAGGGCGTGGTGCAAACACTGGATCCAGCATTTATCGGGTTTTGGACACAAAACTTTGGTAGTTTTACACAATCTGACAACTTGAACCAAAACTAAATGCTCATTCAGCAACTTTCATAGATTTTGTTTGAATCCTTGTGCTGAAGTCCTAATAATATCAGTTAATGTGAGAATATTTTGCAGACTATTTATAAAGGTGGATGCAGTATTTTCAATAATATTTCAATAGCTGAGGAAAAATATTTTTTTTGCTGTGGGTTTCTGATTAATCTACTTGCTATGCTGCACCAGCTCAGAATGATAAATACTGTACATAGTCAAATACTACTGTACCTTGTTGTAAAAGACCAACACACTTCACTGGCATTGTTTAAGCTGTGTTTTGTACTGGTGCATCTTCTCGTCTCTGTTACTAATATTTATCTTGGCAACAGTGAGGACAGTCTGACTTTTATAGGGTGAAGGTTGAATGTGTACTAGTGGTAGACTTCTGCAGTTGTCGCATAAATGGATCCAGTGTTGTGCTGGTTGTCTTCCCAGAGGACTAGTAGATTTCGAAGGCTGTGCTCTGAATTTTAAGCGTGCTGTCAAATGCTATCTCGACCACATTCCCAATCCCATATTCAGGGCTTTTAACTGGTAAGTTGGCAGAATTTTTACCATTTCTGAGTTGCGAGCTTTCACATTTAATTTCTCAATAGTGTCTGCACTGATGCTCTGAATGCCACAGAAATATATTCTGGACAGTAAACTGGGTTTGAGAAATATTTGCTTCCCAAAGAGAAATTTTGCTCAACCTTATAACCTTAACTGTGTAATATGTTGTACTCGTGCTCATCCATTAGTGATATGGATGGTATAGTAGAGTTCACTATGTCGTGCGTGAAATAGTTGTTTCAACTGTTGAAAAAGGCACTTCAAAATGATTAAATTTACAAAACAGACAATAATAATTATATCAAATCTGAATATATTAAAAATGCTTTTAATTTAGAATATGAATAAAAATACACTTTATTATTTCCAAAGAATGTTGCAAAAATATACAATGTCCCTAAAGTCTTTATATAGATAAATGTAATAAATAAGACTCTCTCTTTCTCTCTCTCTAAGCTCTAAGTCACTGGGTATTAAAAATCACAATGTTTATGCATATTTCTTTTAGGGGTGAATTTTAGAAGGTTGCAAAAGGTCATCACTGTTATAATTAAATATTTAATTGCATATGCTTTGATTTTCTTGGTTTAGACATTAAGGAACCTTCCCAGCTACAGCAGGAGATTGAAATTAATGTATTCAACTGCTACTCTGTAAAGTCTGACGTTCCTGAATTATTCCTGCACCTCACTGACCAGTAAGGTATGAAAATGCACATTTACAACACAGCACCGCACCTCTATAAAAGCTTTGCCCTCTTATAAATGTTCTTATCACTATACATTTCAGAGTGTGAGCTGCTGTTACAGTATGTGTAGATGTTAAGCCAAAGTTATTGAAAAATGGCTATTTTAAAAAAGTATTTAGATATGCCTCAGAGAGATACTGTATATAAACATAACTGTATAATCAGACATATTTCTAGGTTTGATTTCAGTTGCATTCAGGTACATTTAGGGCACTTTTTCTTACATCTTACAGTATTTTGGCCTCCATTGTGGAGTGAAGTATTGCAGTAAAGTGCAGAGACCCGCATGAAAGCTTTTTCCCCATCTTCTTCAATCATTCATAGAAAGACTCCAGAAGTATGACGTAACGGCTCTGCACATTAATTCCAGACTCTCCAACAATAATTCATTTCTCTGTGTGGAGCAAGTGACTCAATGTTGTATTTGTTGTTTCTGTTATAAAGAAGCAAATATCCTCATTGTGCAGATTTCTCGATTTGATAAATTTGATGTCATTTGTGGAACATGTAAGAAGACATTTTTAAGTTAGTTGCAGTGAGCCTAACCTGTATAGTTTCAAAAAGGACTAAACGTATTTGTGATTTTAGTTTGAATATGTATATAAGATTTGAATTATATTTTCAATGAATAAAGACATAAATGTTGTTCTTATTTTCTCACAGATCATTCCAAAGACTTTAGCGCAAGAGTCATTTGGACCACTTTTAAACGTTGATGGTGTGCTTTTTTTTATCTTAAGAGTTCCAGATAAACATGAATGAATTTTTGAATATGAATATATTTCAGACAGAATTTCATTTTTGGGTGAGCTGCTCATCTAACTTTGAGAATCTGTCAGGGTGTGACCGCAAACGCAGAGAAACTGGGTAATTAGAAAAATATACAAAACAAGCCCAATTAATATAACACTGTCATTCATTAATATGACAGTGTGTTGAAGGCAGTAATACAGTGCAGTGAACGCATGATCAATCTGTTTCCTTTAGTTAATGCAGACTTTTGACCATTTCAGGGATGTCCCATGTGGACTGACAGGAAGCGGAATCTTGAGGAAGTGGAAATTAAAATCTACTCAGTAAAATACAAACAACCCTGAGGTCCTATTTATCTCATTTCCCCCTTTTCTCTTTCACCTTTCTTTGCTTTCCTCACACAGAGGATCTTGGTAAAATCAGTGAATTATTGATGTTTTTGTACTGATCTGCTCTTGTACTCCATGCACTACCATTCTTCTGTTCTCGGTGTGTCCCTACATGTAGAAATTTCATCATTTAGCCAGTAAAAATCTCCTCCTGATGAGGCACAATGTGCAGCTCTACATCTGAAAATATCGACATTAAAATAAATAGCATATTTTGCAGTTATTTGTTACTCTAAATAAGACCAAATGAAACTAGAAGCATGATAACACTAACACAGCTTTGCTCTCTTTATTTTTAAACTAACCTCTAGCATTGTTGACCTGTTTAGCTCCCAGGATTCCTTTGAAGACTCCAGCTGTAACACATCTATTGATTTGAGCATCCAGGAATCAATGCTGCCATCATCTTGGCTTACTTCACTCTATTCCAGTGTGCTGGAGTTCCTCCCATGTGAGACTGCTTGTTTTTTTCCACTCTATATATCGAAACGACAATATTTCCACAGAATCAATTGTTACGCCCTGAAAACTCCTTTAGTTCAATCCTAATAACAGATGTTATCACTGGGAATTACAGTAGCAACTGTTCCTTTGCTCAAGTAGGCTCCGGAGGCAGCCAAGAGAGTGTTTCATTTTAAAGGGTCGACATGCTAAAAGACACTATAAATTTGCCATGGAGTTGATGTGTGTAATTTTTGTGTCACTAGTGGCTCAAAATGGAATTGCACATCCCATCAATCTGTCCCAAACGTGACACTTTTCTGAGAAATTTAATGCCTGCTCTATAATTGAAACCAGACAATGTTTACGAACGTGTGTAGAGAATGCTATTACATTAAATGGTTAATTCCACAGCGTAAACAGGACAGATGTAATCAAATCCCTCTATTTTAGGGGGAGTTCAACAAGCCATTGGAGACCCTGGCCGCATGTGTTGCATCTGCAAGACAGGAATGGAAAGCGCAGTTGTTATAAATGCTACATGTATGAGTGTCAGGCTGCTGAATTCCGCCTTTGTCCTCATGAATAATACAGTATGTAGACTAAAGAACAGTTTGTGAATGTAAACTAGTGGTTGACTGATATGGGTTTTCAATGGATTATGCCGATACTGATATCTATAGATCAAGACAGCTGATGGATGGTTATATACTACCAATGAAAGGTTTGGACACACCTTCTGATTCATTGATATTAACATTCCCATTTCCATTTTTACATTTTAGAGTAATATTAAGACAACTATGAAATTATACCAATGGAAGTATGATAGTTATGTAATGACCACCCTAAAAAACAATGGAAACTCTTTCTTCTTTGTCTAAATTCCAGCTCTGCACTTTCTGAACTTTCATCAGTCAGCTTCATGCAGTGAATGATGGGAAGTTTTGATATGGTGTGTAAATGGCACACTTGTTGACTTCTTTTTCTTAACTAACCTTAACAATTTGAATTTTAGTTTTTGCAAAGAAATATATTTTTTAGAAACAATGTATTTCTCTTTCATAAATGCCAACTCTGAAACAACATACAGAACTACCAAATTTAGCTATAAGTTTGATTGCAACGTATATAATTGCTAATAATATATCCTAATTAGCTGGTCTAATTATAGAGCAAAAGGTTGTGGGTTCAATTCCCAGGGAACACACATACTGGTTAAAAACTGGTTAAAAAAAACAATGTATAGCCTGAATGCACTGTAAGTCGATTTGGGTAAAAGCATCTGCTAAATATTTATATGTAAATGTAGTAATTATAATAATTTAATAATTGCATACAATAATTGCTATAATAATTTAACATCTTTAATTGATTTTTCCATACATTTCTACAATATGTTTACAATTACCTGACAGTCACCACTGATAAGCTACTACTAAATATATTGCAGAAACTTAATTTTCTGTAAAGTTTCTTTGCAACAATTTGTATTGTAAAAAGCGCCATACAAATAAACTTGAATTTAATTAAATAAATAAATGCAAAACATTTAAGAAGCTTTTAAATCAGTGGTTTTCAACCTTTTTGACTTATTTAATACTTTAATACTTTTTGAATAATAATTATAATAGTATTATAACAATATGTATTATTTTGCTTATTTTATTTAAATAGGCAAAACAAATAAAATAAATTAATACCATTATCACTATTATTATTATTATTAATTTTTTTTGTAGTTCTATTTAATGAGTCACACTATGTGTAGTGTGAGCACCAAACAAACCCCCAAAATATATAAAACATATAATATATGTATAAATTAATATTTATATAAATTTGTATATACTGTATGTATGTATGTTTACTCATAATCAATTATTTACCTGTTAAAAAAAAAAAAGGTTTTTAAGATTGTTTTGACTTTTCCAAACAATTGTTGCAGAGAAATCTTGATTTTTAGTTGTGTTAGCTTATTTTAATACTTGTTTTATCATAGTTTTAATTATTTTAACTCATCTTAAGGTCCTCTTGGGTGTTTACTGAGGCACCCTAGTGAGCCGGGCCTCCTGTTTGAGAACCATTGCTTTACGTCAAAAGATGTAACACAAATTCAATAAAGTGTATCCACACTTTTGACTAATAATCTACTGTATATAATACAATTTTATGATACCAAACATGACGTTCCCAATATTGCTGAAATGAAATTGGACAATATGGATTATCATTGATGTAAACCTCCCAAAGCATCTCCCAAAGCTTTCCCATCTCCGTCAATGATTTTAATACATTCTCCACTTTTCAGAAGTGTGATGGCACCCCATTGTGCTCGGAAGCAGTTGAGGAAACTGAAATAAGAATGAAATTCTCATGCTGCTCCCACTGCCGAGAGAGGTGGAGCAACATGAAACGATCTGTTGAAAGAGGAGAGGATGCGATGTGTCTGAATGCAGTAAGCTGCAACAAAGGGCACAAGAAGATTGTGTGATCTAGTATTGTCAGGTTGTGTGAAACCTGAGCTATTGCCTCGTTCTCTATGACCCTTTGTAGGGCAGGATGCATTTGCAAGAGATATAAGCTTTAAATGGATGTGTATAAGTGTAGAGAGAGAGAGTGTGTGAGAGAGAAAGAGGGTGGGGAGGTTGAGCAAGCAAATGAGAGTAAAAGAGAGAGAGAGAGGCAGCGCACGAATGCAACAGAGCAGCGGAGGAGAGGAGAGAGAGGCAAGGAGGACTAGGCATTACGGTCGCTCCTTTACAAGCTGCACGCGAGATGCCAGGACTGCTGCAGAGTGATTGCTGTTTCTTTCCTTTTTCTTACTTTCATCAGCTTTCCCTCACGTTGAACTCTTCCTCCTCTCGTCTGTCTCAGAGGTAACAAGTCTTTAAAAATAAGTCATTACTTATCGTTACTGCTGTCAACTTGCTTGACTTTTTTATGTTGTTTTATTTACGGCTCTCATTAATTTTGTGTGTCACTTAAAGGAATGTGCATTTAAGGAAATTTTAGAAGCACCTACATTTGCGTTTACACTCGCATCTGACGAAAAAAAGAAAGAATAAGTTGGTTAATGTGTTTTGCTCCAGAGCTGCATTAGTGCTAATGTAAACCCAGAATTTACTGTTCGTCTTCTACGTGCATGTTCTTGTGCATGGCGCAGGAGGTGTAGAGTAATGCATTATTGATTTTTGATTGTGGGAATGTGTTGTATGCATTATGTTGGGACTGGGATGGGTCACCCGTCCTCTGAAAGTCGTGTGGTTATGTGATGATAACCCTAAAAAGTTTTTGTTGGTTTTAAAATCTGATTCTGGGTTAGGGAGGTTCTTTATACTGAGACATTTAGATGCAACAGGAAGTTGCATTAGCTTAGAAGTGGGGAAACACATTATTGATTGACTTTATACGTTGCATATCGATTGTTTTGAACCTGAACATTTACTTTTGCAAAATAATAGCATTTTTCTGATTGCATTGAAAAATGATAGCTCTCTATGCAAACTATTTTTTTTATAAAGTAGTACAAATAAATAAATATTTATAAGCAATTTATGAATGTATTTCTGTGTATCCTATTTTATCTATGTACAGTGTAATGGCACGTTTTCTGTGTAGCACAAAGTGTGCGAGAGCTCTCATAAACAGACTGTGAAGCTTGTGTATTTTAACAGTCTCTGACGTAAAACAAGCTGGCGAAAGTAGCTACTGTGTCCCATGTTGCTTTAAGACATCATCTAAGGATTTGTTGTGCTGTTTCATGACAGGTGCATGAAGGAACGGCCATACTTGGAGTCCAGGTGGCTGCAGTTCTGAGATCTCCGTTTGAAAATCTTCATAGCCTCTTGTGAGATTGAGTATCCACTTGAAGCTTGGAGAAAAGAAAAATTAAAGGCAAGAGTCTTGAAATTGCATAAAAAGGAGGGAGAACACCTTCAAACAAAAGAAAGAGGAGAATTCTTCTTCTTGCTAACTTCAGAAAGCCTCATCACAGACTAATAAAAATTTGAAACGGCACAGCGCAGCAACAAATCAGTATTCCCCGGCAGAGTTTGCAAGAAATGGCCAAGATGGTTAACCCTTTAAATAGCTGAACTGATTCTTTGAACAGCCACAATCTGCAAACAAAAGACTTGATGAATTTTAATGGGTCATTTCAGAATCTTTTTTGATATATGGAGATCCTGAGATTCAAATGGATTTAACACTCTGACAGCCCCAAATTTTTAGTAGCAGATAATGAAAACACACGCCTACTTCCATTTACCTCGCAGGATTCCTTCTTAGCTTAATAAATGTACAGACAAAGCAAGGAACTACTCTGAGATCCTCAGCTCGGATGACTAGTTTGGAAAGACTCTTTCTTGTCCAAAAAGGTTCTGAAAAACTTCTCAGGATTGACTGGTGTTCCTCTCATTGACATATTTGATTCATTAGCAACGCTTAGCCACCAAATTAAACATGGCTGCTGGAGTGGCAACATGGCTACCATTTGCCAGGGCAGCAGCTGTCGGCTGGCTTCCTCTGGCCAAGAAAACCATGCCCAAACCACCCGTGGACAAAAAAAGCCGCAACGACGAGATCCTGTTCGTAAACGTGAGTGGACTCCGCTTCCAGACATGGAAGAACACGCTGGACCGCTATCCCGACACTCTGCTGGGCAGCTCGGAAAAGGAGTTTTTCTACAACGAGGACACTCAGGAGTATTTCTTCGACAGGGACCCGGAGATGTTTCGCCACATTTTGAACTTCTACCGAACCGGCAAGCTTCACTATCCGAAGCAGGAGTGCATTCAGGCCTTTGACGAGGAGCTGGCATTTTACGGCATTGTGCCAGATATTATCGGTGACTGCTGCATGGAAGAGTACAGGGACCGCAAGAAAGAGAACCAGGAACGTTTGGCTGAGGACACGGAGGCTGAAAATGCGACAGATACTCCACTTCCGCCAGACAGCACATCTCGGGAACGTTTGTGGCGCGCCTTTGAAAACCCCCACACAAGCACCATGGCTCTCGTTTTCTACTACGTCACAGGTTTCTTCATCGCTGTTTCAGTCATCGCAAATGTGGTGGAAACCGTCCCCTGCCGACCCCCCAAAGGCAGCAAGAAAGACTTGCCATGCGGGGAGAAATACACGCTGGCGTTTTTTTGCATGGACACGGCCTGCGTCCTTATCTTTACATTCGAATACCTCATGAGGCTTTTCGCCGCGCCCAGCCGCTGCAAGTTCATGCGCTCGGTCATGAGCGTCATTGACGTTGTCGCCATCATGCCCTACTACATCGGCCTGGTCATGCCTGAGAACGAGGATGTGAGCGGCGCGTTCGTCACATTGAGGGTGTTCCGTGTCTTCCGGATCTTCAAGTTCTCGCGTCATTCTCAGGGCCTGCGGATCCTGGGTTATACTCTGAAGAGCTGCGCTTCTGAGTTGGGCTTCCTCCTGTTTTCCCTCACCATGGCCATCATAATATTTGCTACCGTCATGTTCTATGCCGAGAAAGGTACCAAGGGAACCAACTTTACCAGCATTCCAGCCTCCTTCTGGTACACCATAGTCACCATGACAACACTTGGGTAAGTCCATTACCTTTTTATATGCAGCTTGTGATGTTTTGAAAATGCGACAGATGGTTTTTCTATATGCAGAGAGGTTTTCAACGACTGTCGACTGGTGTTTTTGTTTAGACTGCATTGAAACTGGTTCCATGGTAGCATTAATAAATTTCCATGTGATCCAAACCACTTACAGCTTCATTGCTCATTTATGATGCTGACAATGTTCTTATATAGAAGTTCAAATTAAACCTTTGCAGTGAAGTTTGAATATGAACAGGGTTTTTTTCGTAAAGTTATAGCTATTGTGTGAGCTTTTTTTTTTTGATTGAACACTGATTTGCTTACAAGCATTCAGGTTTACTATCTCAGTTTTTTTGTTATATGTAATAATTATATTATTATACCTAAATAGTTAATACATAAAATAAACATTAATTTATATCAGTGGTTCCCAACCTTTTTCAGCTCGCGGCCCACACAACAAAACACATATGTTTGCGCGGCCCACTGCAAAAAAATTAACTGACCCCGCTATTGTTGGGTTAATAACTTAGCACTCAGAAGCTAGATTGTTAACTGTATTTATTGAATGAACTAGGGCTGTGCAATATGGACAAAAAAAAAAAAAAAAACTATTGCGATTTCTTTGATCAATTTAGAGATTTCGATTTTAATCACAATTTTGACACGCACAGATATGCTTTACATACATAAATGCATTCAGGATTATTTTGAAACATATTTCCAAAAGAAAACCAATTAGAGCTTTATCAAAAAGTTGTAACTTCTCTAGAACAGACATAAGTCAAAATAATCGCTATAGTAAAGGTGTAACAAAATACACATATGGCAAAAAAATATATATAAATAAATAAATCCCGTGTCCAGGGACTTTTTTCTTTTTGCCATGCATTGTTCATAGAGCTCATTAATTGTAGCAGTGCCTCAGGTGTTGAAATAGATTTGTTATACATTATACAGGTTCACACATACTCCGTTTGCAGTGTGTATACAGTATGTGTACGTGGTGCAGAAGCAGCAGCGAGAGCGCATTAATTTAACGTGAAAGCACATTAAAATAATGCACGAGCGCGAATCCCTCTGTTCGCACGCAGATTTCCTTTGCTCTGTCACAAAACCAGACATGCTTGCTCAGATACACGCTGCTCTCGCCTCGAGACTGTGCGCACTTAAAACGTGTCTCCTCTCACTTAAACTGCGTCCTGTGCACTCAACTCTCTCTATGCTCATGTTCTAGATATTAATTATTTCCGCACGTTTTTATTTTTAGCGTTTTACCGCATGCAGTGTGAACGTTCTGATCCGTTAACATGGGCTTGGAAAAAAGATGCATCACAGACAGTGTGTGAACCTGGAGTTAGGCATATGATTCTGATTTGATCGGATAGCATACTGCGGGAGGTCAGGGCCGCGTAAAATCGTGCACACTCAAATCGTGATTTTATGACGATTTCTATTATTCGCAGAGCCCTAGAATGAACTGGCAATGAACAGAAAATATCTTGGTCTGGCACTGCTCAGCAAAACGGGAAAACCAGATCCAGCCAGAGCTCGGCAGAGGGAAGAAGGTCAGCGGAGCAATGTTGACAGCCATTTATGCATGTTTGAATTTGTTGTTCTGTAGTGTATGCAGCAAAAATATAAATTGGGGGTTTATTACTTAGTTACAGTTTAATCTTTATTTTTTGTTATTTAATTATATATATGAAATGATGTTATTATGTTATGATTTTTACATATATTAACAATATAATTATTTATTTTAATAGTAATTGGCTGCCCACCTGCAATACCACCGCGACCCACAGGTTGAAAACCACGTATTTATATTATTTAATTATTTTATATTATTAATATAATTATTTCTATGATATTTTATTTAGAAAAAAAATGGCTCTAGTAACCAGGAGAGTTACTTTCTTCTTGCTTAAATTTAAGACACCTGTCTATATGTAAAAAAAATGCAAGGTTAGAGAAACTTAAATCACCCCTAGCTACAAAACCAGTATATGTGACTTTGATTCCAGCAGTTATACCCTGAAACCTCTTTTATGGTTCTCTGTACTGAGACATTTGCTCATAAACTGAGCTGTGAATAAGTGATGCGCTGTGTTGGTCTCTGGCCATTGGTTTGCTGTCAGGCTTTAGGGAAGCAGAAATGACAGAGTCCAGTTTTCTCTTGTTCACTGATGCAGTTTAATCCCTCAGAGTGATAGATGAAGCGTGGAACGCTGTGTCACTGCGCTCCAGAGCAGAAGATGAGGGAGATAGGTGAAGCGTAGTCATTTTATATGTGTTTCTCTTAAAACGTTTTCCTGAAACGTTTGGCTGTTTTGCAAAATATCGCAATGTGGTCTCTCTTTCTTTTTTCATGTTGTTGTTGTTGGGTAGAAAACACCCACACAGATGCAATGAGAATAAGTCAAATGTTGCAGAGTACTGTGATGTAGATTATAGCGCATGTAGGCTGTGTTCCCAATGACTTAGTATCATACAGTACTACAATTTTTTTCAGTGTGTAGTAAGAATACGGCCCAAGTGTGCTAGTTTTCTCTATGCATGGAACACCTGAATGAGCTGCTACGTTTGGCTAAAAAAAAGTGTGGTATATAACCATAGCACACTGTGAAATAACATATCCTACAATGTAATGTGCTCGATTTGACCTCCCATTTCTAGTGTTAAGAATAAACTGGCAGCAATATCTATTCATTTGTTTTGTTTTCAAACAGATTTCCCTTAGCACTAATGGCAATGTTTGAGCCAATAATCAGGTTCTGAGAATAAAATCTCCCTTCATTACGTTATAAATCCACTTCTGTTGAAGCCATCAGTCAGTGTAACTTCAATTTAATGTAAGTTTTGTATTTAGGAGTTTGAATTTAATTGCCAAATTTCAGATGAAGACTTCTAATGTGCGACCTTTATTCTATCATATAATACAATAAGAAACTATTTTGCTATATATGTGTAATTTTATATATATATATATATAGCCAGTGACTAATATTAAAGGGGTCATATGATGTTTTTTTAAAGATCATTATTTTGTGTATTTGGTGTAATAGAATATGTTGACATGCTTTAATGTTCAAAAAACACTTTATTTTTCAAATACTGTACATTATTGTTGGTCCTCTGTGCCCCGCCTCTCTCAAAAATGTGTAGTTTTCTACAAAGTCCCTCCTTACGACAAGCGCAGTCTGCTCTGATTGGCCAACAGGCCCAGTGCATTGTGATTGGCCGAACACTGCAAGCTGTCGTCGCAAATGTAATGCCCCTTTCCATAATCGCAAGCTTTATCTTAGAAAATAATTGTAAAGACAGTTAATCATGTCCTTAGTTTTACCATCAGTTCAAGCCTGAAAGGGGAACAGAGTGACATGACAGACACAGTGATGAAGCTCATACACAAGCCATGGATGTTTAAGACAGCTGACTCCACTGTGTGACTCTATCTCTCGCTCACTCTCTATGACAGATGCGAGGGCACACACACAGACACACACACACACATACACATGCGTGATGCACAAAACTCCGCATTTGAACATTCAATAACAAAAACTTAAATTGATAACAAAACATACTTACAGTAGCTGATTCAGAAGCATCAGATTGTCATAGCAAAGTCAGATATACCTTCTCTCCTAGGATCACAAAACGTTTGTCCATAAAATGCGTTGCTGTTCTGTAAGTAATCTTAAAGATTCCTAAAAGCATCTAATATAGGCCAAATAAAGTGCTTTTGGTTTCGCCTAGAAACACACAGCATCTCCCTGACATGACTGCTTCAACACTAACTGCAGTTACTGAAACCACGCCTTCTTTCTTTGTGTGAATATTTAGGCGGCATTACGCAAATATTTTCACATAGTGACGTAGACATATGGGAGAGCATGTTTAAATGAGTCATTTTAGAGTGGCGTGACAGAGTCGTAACTTTGATAAAGAATATCTCTTTGGATTTGCAACTTACTTTCACCAAGAGCTTGTAAAACTACAAAGAAGAAGAAAAATTTTAATCGCATCATTTGATCCTTTTAAAATGACTGATCATCAAAACGATGTCTTTACTTTCTTAATTTCAAATCCTGGCTTTAAATCAGAGTTTGTAATGTTATGAGTCACACCTTCAGATCGATTCATGACTTTTTATTCTTTATTAAAGAGTTTTTCAGAATGCTTATGGATGCACTTTGTATCATAGTGACCTGGGGGGTTATGATTCAAAATCATATTTGTAATGTATATCGTTGCATACTGCATATGGTTTCACATACAATTTTTTAGTTGCAGCCAGTATACGTTGGATACTTTGATATACGACATTGTTGTGAATTTGGTGCAACTACATTTCTCTTGCTTTCGGGCAGTGGAAAAATTATGATGGTCTGTAACAATAGTGGACAGGTTTAGATATCAGATTCACATTAGTGTTAATGACAATCTTCGTGTGTGTTAGGCAAATGTCGGAAATAGCACCATATTATTCATAATATCTGAGCTTATCGTGCAAATGTCAGGAGCTGCGTATTAACACTCTCAAGCAATACATCATCCTGTTTACATGATCATCGCACACATATATATTACCTGCTATCAGGTTTTCAGCAGTTTTTCATCAAATGACAGGAACATTTTATACATTTATCTTTGGTGAGATGGTAATAACCATATCTGTGCAGAGTTATTGCTATCTAGAAGTCTACATATTTTATATACAATTTTTGTATATATTGAACTGTGTATAATATGATCTCTTTTACCTAAATGTATAATCTGAAATATACAATTTGCCCATTTCATGAAGTGCAGCTCCCAAACAGATGGTTCTCATTAATATAAGAGGTTCAGATGTTTGATATAACAGTATCATGCTTTGTCTATCCGTTTATGCCATCTAGAAGCCATCTATAATGTGCTTATTAGTAGTAATAATCACTGTTGCTATTGCTAGAGCTGATTTTAACAAATTATTAAACCTGTGTCACACATTTGCAACGTGTGATGGTTTAGATTGCGTGGTTTAAGAATGGTTGGTATTGTGATTCAGTTTTATATTTTTCTCCAGGTGAATTTTGCTTAATGCTAATTTATTTATTTTGCTTTAGGAATTCTTTTTTTCTTTCGGGAAACTGATTATTATTAAAAAAAAAAAAAATTCAAATTCAATTTCAATTGCATTTTCTTTTTTAAATTAAGAAAAAAAAAAACTTTTCACCCTCATCTAAAACTTGTATGATTTTTGACAAATCATTGTTGCATGTTTGAATATGCAGAAATGTGAATGAGATTTCAGAGCTATAGTGGAAGGAAAGATTTTAAGCGAATAATGATGTCAAGCAAGTTTTGTCTGTGTAAAGCAAGTCTGTGACGCCATCCTGCAACTTAAAACCTAATCAGTGACATTTCACCTTAAACCTATTTATTTTAACATCTACCTGGCTATGTGACCATTGTGTAGTCTCCAAAGAAAATAAAATCTGGAAGCAATCATGTTGGAACAGCAAAAGTAATGTTCAGTGTTCAAATTCAGGACTATCTGTTTGCATTTATATGTTAATATGCCTGAAAAACAGAGCGACGAAAAGTATGGCATTGTAAACCCTATAATCATATTTTCCAAATATAATTATGCACTTCTGTGGTTTGGAAATCCCGGGCAATGAAAATCAAATAACTCCATCAGGTTGCATGCTTCAGCGTGCATGTTAATGAATGTTTAAATTGAATAAATGAATATATTTGTGGCTGTTCAGTACAAAGATCACCTGATGCATTAATGTTTTATTCTCGGCTGGGTTGACTGGCCATGTTCCCTCTGGAGAGAGCCGGATAAACGCTCTGCTTTAGCTTTACTGTGCAGTGAGAAATGCATGTGTGCAGATCAAAGGAGCAAGCAAAGACACTGAGCAAGTGCAAGATTCGATTGGTTGGTCTGTGGCGGCAGGCGAGTGGAATTCACATTACCAGGACTTAATATCCAACTTTACGCTTCCTCTCCTTTGACCTTGACAGGGCAGTGTTTGTAGCAGGGGCTGCTGAATTAAGATGTCTGCTTCGTTCCATTTGGATACTGTGTTAAATGTTTAATGCACCTTCTAAGTTATTATTTAATACAACCTGGGAGAAAGCAGGATACAGTAGCCCAGTGTAAGACATAACAGAAGCTGCTCGTAAATGAGGTGATCTTGGCAGAAGGAGTTACCTTGACTGCTTGAGTTAAAAATGTGCAGAAGTGAAGAGGAAATGTAATTTGAATTGAGTTGGCCAACAGAATGCAGAATTGCAATTTGAATTTGACACAAATTTGGGAAATATAATTAGAATACAGTAAATTGAAATTCAAAGCAATGAATATACGGGGACTCATTTTTAATTAAATGAATTGAATGTTGAGTTGAAAAATATGAATTTATTTTTTTTAGTAATAGATTAGATGATGGGCGGATTGATGGATAGATTGAAGGTATGTAGGCAGATAGATGAATGGATAGATAGATTCAACGAATTCAATTCAACGCTATTCAGTTAATTAATTAATTATCTTGCTTATATTGAGATTAATAACTATATATAATTTTTATTTTTGGCCTTTCAGCCTATTTGCCTTTCATTTTAAGGAAAGTGGAGTGTAGACAAAATAGGAAAATAGGGTGAGAGAGGGTGAATGGGATTGGGACATGACCCAGGTCAAACTTAAACCTGTCTCCCTGTGGGCAAGCAGCTCTTATGCCCTAACATGTGCACAATGCACTGCAGCACTGCCATTATATATATATATATATATATATATATATATATATATATATGTGTGTGTGTGTGTGTGTGTGTGTGTGTTTATTTATTTTAAAATTTTTTAAACAGAATATATAGTGTATTTAAACATTTACATTTTTTTATTGCTTTCAAAGAGCATATTAGGGAAGATATGGAATTGAAATTTTTTCAAATAAAATATAGGAAATAAAATCTGTGTAATCCAAAGAAAGTGTTACGTAAGACAGGAGCAGGATGCAAAAGCAAGAGCGCTTTATTAATAAGGTAAATAAGAGTTGCCAGAAAGGAGACAACACAGATAGTCCACAACCCAGATGGTAGGTCGAACGATCACAAACTCCGATGGTGGGTGACGCAGGGACTTCAGTGGACAACCAGTGATGATCCTCTGTGATTCAGTGTAGTATCCCAGTTGACGGTGCTCGTAATCCCAGTGCAGGTTGCAGGAAGACATGACGAAGAACAGAGAAGAATCCACGATTCACGAACAGCACGATAAACAGCACGGGGGAACAGAAGGGAGCACACCGGAGAACCACAACGATCTGAGAACATGAGACACCAGTTACTGCACTTAAATAGACACACACAATAGGTAGCAGGTGGAGCTGGTGATCAGCCGTGATAACAGGCCACGCCCACAGACACACACCTGCACACTTAACAAGACGCGAGAGAGACAGCGAATTCATAAACTGTGACAGTAAGATTTACAGATTGATTGGTTCTCAAATGAGTTTCGGTCCTACTTTGCTTGTTTTAGCATTTATCAATAACAGATATGATGGGCTGTTCAAAATATTTCCAGTCAGGGAGTAACGTTAAGCTGTCCCTTTATAAGAGGACAAAACTTGTTGTCCCAGAGCATCAGTGTCCCTCTCTAGAGTCTACACTCACCATCTGCTGTTGGCTTATATAAGTGTCTTGTGGGAAAAGCGTCGTCCTTGAACAATGCTAGACCCAAGAGACCTCACAGCAGCCGTGCTAAGCGCTAATGTCTGTGACAGAAACCACACGACTTATCACTTCATTGAAGCTGTCAGGCTGCGTGATGAGATTGGGCCTCTTATTTTATTTATTTATTTTTCTCCTCGGAATGATGATCTGTCAGAATTATGTATTAGTGATGTAATGTGGTTCTGGTCTTGGTTCAGTTCACATAATTTATCTTGTGCTGGAAGCTGTGGGAACCACATGTTTTTTTTGTTTTGTTTTTTTGGTGTGTAAAGGTCAACCGTGATTGGCTGAGGTATTTGACTGTGACATGAGAGATAATGTCAGCTGAGAACAGATTTAATTCAGGTGTGGATATGGTGCAGTTCGTTGAAGGATTTGTGCAAATTTATCAGTCAGCCTTTCCAAGTATTTTCTCCTTAAAACGGCAGTCTACCAAATAATTTTTTTTGTTTGTAAACAATCACAACAACATACGTTGTGTTTTTGCTACTTTGCTAACTGAGTGAAAGAGAAGCAGTTCTAATGCTGCATTCAATTTGTACTCAGATGTTGGAAATTCCAAGTTTCCAGTTGGAACTTTTAACTGGAACGCCTTACCGGAGCAGAGTTCCGACTTAAGAATCCAATATGGGTGCTCAGTGCATCAACAAAAGAGAAAAAAAAAAGTAGCCTAGTATATGTTGTTTGTCTGGGTCTCAATAAACTCTGTGAAAAAAAACACACACAAGATTTTTAAACAACTGGTATTGTTAACAATGGGCATCTTAGTTTTCTGACTTCTTTACTGGAACATGGTCCACTTGTGTGTGGTGTCACTCCCAGCTTCATCCAACTTCTGAGGTAAATGGAAAGCAGCATGGTGCAGTTGAGTGGAGGGGACTATTTGAATGTTCATAAAGCATAGTTTACTAAGCCATTGTAAGACACAAAGAAATTATTTTAATTGAAAAAAAAACATTTAAATATGTCATTTTGATTATCAAAGGTGATTTTGAGGGATAAAATATAATACTGGCTACCAGGAGACTATACTTAATTAGTTTTCACCCTCATGTTTTTCCAAAACTGCATGATTTTCCTTTAATCTCATTCACTTTTGTTTATATTTAAAGATCTGAATATTTAATTAATAACTATATAACATCTAGATCAGATTTGATATCAGTAATGCCAGACTGCACTGATTTTCAAGTCATGCATTGAATATGCAGAAATGCTAATGAGATTTGACAAGTTCAGCGGAAGGGAAGATTTGAAGCAAATTATGACTTTTGGGTTCCTTCCTCACACATATATGGCTTGAGCAGGCTTGACTTAGACTGTTGCTTTTTTGATGGTGTTCTTCTTTTTTCTTTCAGTATTTTGTTTGACATCCGCTTCTGTGTTTTGCAGAAAAATCGATGTGAGGATGAGTAAATGATTACAGAATTTTCATTTTTGGCTGATCTCTACATTTAACTTAATTACTCCAAAGATAAGTAAATTGACCTTTTCGTTGACAGCTAGCACATTGTGTGTTTTATAATTTAGTGCAATGTCACATACAGATGGATGTTTAAGTACATTTATTCTGCCATTTAATCAAAGCAAACCAACTTCCTCCCTGCAAATGAATTTGAATTCCTCTGATCTGAAATAAAACCAATATCATCAGCTGCCTGTGGTCTTTCCATCTGTAATTATGGTCTGCTTATCAGGTGTCTCAGACATTCTGCCTTGTAGAGATCAGTCTTAAAAGCACAAGCAGTGTCTCAAATGTTCTTCCAATTCCACCTGATTTCCAGGTACTGCTGAAGAAGTGATCAAGGTTAGATACTGTCTACCTTTAATGGCACAATCTTTGTGTGATGTGTGTGGTTTCTGAATAAGTGTTTGGCTGCATGGCTGTAAATATAACCGTTTGAATATTTGCAAAAGCTCACAAGTCACCAAGTCCATCTGTTTTCTAGCCACCCATCTTAACATATCTTTGCCATTTCATACTGTATGTTATTTTATGCTGTTTGTCTGTGATTCATGGACTAAGGCTTTTTTTATTCTGCCAATCCAATTTAGTCATCAGATCGGATTGCAGTCAATTAAAATAAGTGCAGTTAATATGCATTTTTTTATTTTTATAATTTCTTTATCTTTATAATATATATAAATTTGTATATATTAATTTAATTGTGTTGTTTATATTTTTCATTAATATTATTTCTTTCTTATCTTAAGACTAATCATATTTGATACAAAAACTAAAAAAAGTCAGATTTTTATAATTATGATAATGATGATTGTAATTACAGCAGCATTTGAATTATTTGTGTATATTTATTTATTTTATATTATATTGTTTTTTATTTAACTCCCTCTTCAGACTAATCATATTTTGAGTTAGACACTTCGAAAATGATTTTTTTTTTCTGCCTGTCTGAACAAAGCTCAAAGGACTTGTATTGAACACTGTAGTTCACACTCATGCTGGCTTCCTGACAGTTCTCAGGGTCCAGACAATAACAGGCAATACATAATCTTACAGGGAAAAGAGATCACACCTGGATTGGCTGCCGATAAAGGGATTTGTTGAGGACTAGAGAGTCGTATGGTGCCATGTGATGGATTAGATTAAAAAATCCTCTCAGTAGTATGCTATGGTGATTATTCGTCATTTCATTCAGATTTTTAAAATGATAAACAACTTTACAGCATAAGGAATAATAATTCAATGAAATGTAGAGGTCTGATTTTACTTTGCCTATGAGGTTGCAGGTTCTCACATACATGAGAACAGAAAATGAAATGTCAAAATGTCATGTGTAAATATCATATTTATTGTGGGGAGACAGCAGAGGTGATGACCCAAATGCAAGTATCCTTGGCAGAAAGGTGCTGAGCATGTATTATCCTTGTAGTTTAGTAAATAATAGGATAAGGGTCAGTGGTCAGGAAGAGGGAGATATTTTAAATCCATTTGACCGTGATAATAATAGCGGGCCCAGGACAGAGCCATGAGGCACTGCCATCAGAGCTAGCTTTGTGTCGTAATACTGGGATTGAACAATAGCTTAGATAGAGGTTCCCATTGCCTTTCAGATGTTTTATGAAGGACATAAAAGCTGACACATGATTCAGAAGGTTAACTCAAAATCAGGAAATCCAGCTCTCTGAATTTTCAAGATGATTACCTTTTTTTCCCCTTCCATGTAATTCTCATCAAACACATCTATGAATGTAGAGGTTGGTTATGGTTACAGTGACCTAGATTAATCATCACAAGTATATAAACCATTCAAACTGTCATACTGAGAGGCATTGCTTAATCAAAGTTTTCATAAGTAGCGATAGCACAATTCATCTTCATGGTGCTGTTGCAAAAAGGCACCCTCCCATTCTCCAGTGCTCCTGACATGATTTGGCCAACTTACACCTCCCTCCTATCCAAAAATAATCGGAGCTGCTCAGTCAGGTGGCCCCTGGCTGTGGTCCTTTTGTGTGCATGAGCCTGACCCATTTACCGCCTTTGTAGAGAAAAATGACAAAGCTGACATCATTTCCTCTTTTGCTTGTGCCTCTTGGCGAGGTCCACACCTTTCCCACAGGAGCTTGAGAGAAAGGGAAGACTGCGGCACTAGACTGAATTGCAGGCACTGTGGAAGCAGTTAGTGCAGAATACTGTTGCTTTGATAACACTTTGCATGTCAGTCTGTTTTCATGTTTGGTTCTTAATTAATTACTTACTTCCAAGCAGGACTTAATGTGTCACTGTGCCGACAGATATGTACAGTATTAGTAATGACAAACTTTCACTAAAAGGGGTTGTACCATGAATAATCAAATTTACCTTAATTATTTTGAGATGATGAAATACGAAGTGTTGCCAAGTCTGTGGTTGTTTTTCATGTCCGCAGTTCGAAGCGACCCCAATACAAATAACGTGATGTTTAGCCCCTAAAATTCTAATTTTACCAAGGGAACCCCGCCAAAACATTTTTATTTTATCGCCCGGAACGAAACGCGATTGGGCTAGTTTTGAGAAGTAACGTTAATTGGTCAGGTTTTGTTTTGAAAACCTGGCAATCCTTATTTGAACGCACATGCTGGAGATATACTACTAACCACAGGAATGCCTTTACTGACAAGATGCACAGGAAAATCGCATTTGATTTTTTGCACAGCCCTACTAATTAGAATGTAGATGTTTATGAATAATATTTTATTATTTTTATGACTTGTTGGTGAGGTGAGGATTCTGTAGATCTTCAGACTGTGAGTGTTCCTCAGGTCCTGCCTTGAATCACTGATAATATCTGTGTGAAGGAAAGCTCTTGCGCTCAAATGTGCTGAAGGTAATCAGTTGTCCTTGCACCTTGCCACCCGCAAACCTGTGGGACCCTGAAAGTACAAATCCATTTACGTGCTGAGAGCTGCATGTGCGCTATGTGAAGGTGTGTATATGCTTCAGCCCAGTGTGCTCAGGTTTGAAAATGTGGTGTGACAGTTTCCTGACCATGAAGTTCAATGGAGAGCACTTGACAGAATACATGATGGATAATTGTCTCTTGAGAAATGCAGATTAGTTCCTGTGTTTTTCTGTTGAAAATAGTTTTTGTCACACATCATGAATTATCACGACACAGGTGAATCACTCCATTATGAATAAGAAATTAAATGCAAACTAAAGATTTTAAACTCTTAAAGGGATAGTTCACCCAGATGGCAGATTTTTCATTTTTGTTTGAACTTTCCCTTTAACTTTTTAACAACAAAAATCCTACACGTTTCATGTTTAAAGTTGTTCATTTTCTGGGAGCTAGAAGCGTCCCATGAATTATCACCATTGAGCCCTTGAGGAAGGCACTTAACCCCAGGTTACTCCAGGAGGATTGTCCTTCTTATAGGGGTATGTCAAATTCATTTTAGGTCAAGAGCTGGATTTGAAAAAAAATGATCACTTTATGTGAGCCAATTCTTTAGGACTAAAAATAATTACACTTTGGAAGACATTTGAAGACCCTGGTTGTCTGGCCACGTTCTATTCTATTCTATTCTATTCTATTCTATTCTATTCTATTCTATTCTATTCTATTCTATTCCAATTCAGGTTATTATTATTATTATTTATTCTTCATAAAGTTCAGTCTGGCCTAGTCTACTCTATTACAAGCCCAATGTTCACCTGCCCCTCCCGTTTCTGTTCCTTCTTCTTTTTTTCTCTCTCATTATTAACTAGTTATGGCTTATATACACAGTCATTCTTTTTCACTCTGATAGTTAATCACTTTAATCATCTAGAGAACTGTTCATTGTTCATTATGCTTTGATTTATAACCCACTAAACATGTCTGGTTCTGGAGGGAAAACACAGAGCTCAATGTCACCTATAAGAGAGGCACCTTTACATTAACTTTAATATGGTTTTTAATGTACGCTTGAGCATTTCAATAACATGTAATGGTAGAAAACAGTATAATTTTATAAGAAGCCTAAATGAATATATATATAATTTATATATATATATATATATATATTTTTTTTTATACAGTACAGGGCTAGTTGTCACATGGGCCTTCTCAGGAAGGTTTTGAATGAAAATATTTGTATAAAGAATATGTTTGGGCAAGTGCACGTTTATCTTTTATGTGTTGTAATTGGAATATTTTAGTAAATTTAAAAAAAAAAATTGTTCTTTAATTGCTTTTAGTTTAATTTTGTTGAAAACTTTACAACAGGCTGTTTAATGACAACTTACCCCTTTAAGTGAAAAATAAATGAAAAATCGATGTATCAGATAAACTGTAAATTAAACAGAAATAACTTTTTGGAGCAAAAAAAAAAAAGACATTGAAAAATTACCCCACACTGAGAAATATTCACTAGAGTAAAAAGTGTGACACCCAGATCTGGTCTCCTCTATATCATAACACCAACAGCCATATTTTTGGGGACAAAGTTATTAGTGTTGACCTGATTATGCAACAATGTGTTATTAATTAAATATACCTTGAGACATTTATATATTTGCTATATTTAGGTCTTGTGAACTACAGGGTATTAGAAAAGACACAAAGTGCTTCTACATGTTCACTTCATCATCTATAAAATGAGGTGCATTTTATCATTTTATCCCAAGAGCTCTCATTGTGTTCCAGAAAGAGCAGACATCATGATTATTATTATTTTTTTTTATCTTTAAGTTGGAACATGGATTATCTGAGTTTAAACTGTTCATTTTCAGAGGTCTAACACGCTAATAATACTTAAGAACCGAGTCTAAGAGGCACATCGAGCTCTGGTCGCATGTGTGCAGTCCACAGATCTTTAATTAGACATTTCTACAGCTTCCAGTGTGGAGTCAAATTAAGTCCCTGCCATTTCCCCTCATCCCAGAGACCATTATCACCTTTCTGCATGATTGGGAAAGACTTTCATTTACAGCCTCAGCTCTATCTGACAGTAATCATGAGGAATGGCAGCCGTGCAACCTTTCTTATTTTTGAGCACTTGTATGATTGGGCTGGACTGTGTTCCTGAGATCCTGGCCAGCCATTGCAGCTTTAATATAAGTGTTGATGCATATGCTTGACTGTCTGCACATAACCATGTTAGCTGGAAGAAACCTGACAGATCCATGCACCGTCCCAACAGCCTTTTTCAATTTGGCTTAGATGCTCTCTTTAGGTTCCATTATAGCGTTCTATATCTGAAACAGCTGTATTCTACATTTTTGTAGCATTTTTCTCCAGATATAATTTTCTTTTTATTTACTGCCTCTAAACCTCAAGGAAATAGTTCCCCCAAAAATGAACATTAGCTAAAAACGTACTCTCCCTCAAGCCATCCAGGATTTGGGTTTGAAGTTTAAAAGTCTTAAAGCTGGATTTGTTTATTACATGCACACAGCTTGTAGATTACTTGTGGATTATTGTGATGTTTTTATCAGCTGTTTGGCTCTCATTCTGATGGCACCCATTCAGTGCAGATTTAATTCCATTGTTGAGCAAGTGATATAATGCAGATTGTCTCCAAATTTGTTCTCACAAAGAAACAAACTCATCTACATCCCAATTACCAGGGTTGGGAGATGCAGCATTTCAAATCTTCAAACCTAATTTTAATAGTTAAATTCTGCTTTTTATATTTTTGCCATTTATATTTTTACCTTTTAAATCCTTATTACATGTTTACTCTTTTATAATAGTAAATTCTTATTGTGATTGTGACATAGAGTGTGACAACATACTTTACTACTGGGGCATGTTGTCACAAATGATCAATGTGTGTTAAATTAAGTGTTCTTTTTTGTGTGGTTTTGTGTAAACAAGACTTTAAGGTGTGTGCATATAATCTGATTAATAGAATCAGTTCAACTTGTACAACCTTGGAAACACAATGTGAGTTACATTGCTGTTTTGCACAAACACACACTTTTGCTGTGTTACTGTACCTTTAAAACTTCTGTGGGTAGCTATATGTCTCTTTACATGTGACAAATAATCAAGTTCCTGAAGTGAAGCATTGAAGATCATAGACTGTGACATAATTTTTAATGTGGTTTCCATAAATAAGAATAGACTGAGAGCTTTGTTCAAGTAGAAACATATTTATTTTGTATGTACACCACAAACTATGCAAATTTAAAGGTAAATGTGGAATAGATTACTGTGTGATCACATAACGGTCTGTTCTGTCTAAATTAAGGTCTTGTAAATGTAATTTAATTAAAAACATGTTCCTCTTGTCCTGTACTTCTGACCTTCTCTTTGCATATCAGATGGTCAGAACTGGAAACAGATTTCCAGGAATGAAACTTTGGTTATGAGACTTTGATACTTTTCTCTTGTTTGTGCTCTTGGCTCATAAACTGAAGCACTGCGATTAGACTCAAGTACAGCATATGGATCATACAGATGCCGTAGCTGATCTTGGGTTTGTGCAGCTTTTTATTGGACAGGTGGTGTAAACAATCAACTATCAGGGGCTGAAGGAGAAACATGATTTCCCAATCCATTCTCTTGCAACTTTTATGTACTTCCCATTAATAAGTCATTACAAAATATTGCATGTACTTAATGAGGCAATGCTAAAAGCCAAGAGGTAGCTTTGCATTCGTTGAGTTTCTGTGAAGCCACAGTTCAAATGTTCGATTTTCTTTGTGTTGTTGAACGCATTGAAAATTTCTGTCTTCTTTCTTAAGCAATGTTTTCTGTAGTTAATATATAAAGTACTAGTTGGGCGGCGGGACTATCTGTTTGTATGACCAATGGCAGATGGGTTAGGTTTTTAGCACATCTACAGTATTTTTTATTTATAGTAGCTATATGTAAAACCATGTTGTGAGTTGTGTCTTTTTAAAGTTAAATGAACAATACAAATACATTTATTGTATATTATTCTATGTCATTTATATTAAAGTTCAGCATTTATTTAGAACAGAAATCTTTTGTGACAATATACACTACTGTTCAAATGTTTGAGGTCAGTAAAATGATTTTCCTTTTTGAAAGAAATTAATACTTTTATTTAGCATAGTGATAGTAAAGACTTGAATAAATGCTGTTCTTTTGACAGTTGTATATATATATATATTATTTTCCAAAATTTCCTCAAATGCTTGGTTACTTTGGTTTTTGTCTGTCTCTTAGAGTTCAAGCTCCCTTTAGTTCAGCATTTCTCTGACCAAACTTCAATAAAAGTACACTTTTTCACTCAATTAAATTTATGTCCATTCTTATATTACAGATGGATGGAGGCCTGATGGTCTGATGACGAAATAGGGTATGAATTTTCATCTATTAAACTGAAACTGCGGGGTATGCTCTGTTACATTTTGGAAGAATTGTTCCATATTTCATCTGTATTTACACAACATGAAATCAGAATTGACCCTATTTACTTTAATACTTGTTCCCAGTCTTACTGTCCACATTTCATTGGTGCATGTCATTCCAACGAAATCTCAATTTCTCAAGATAGGCTGTTGCTCATCTGATGGGACAATAGCACACGTATAGTTGGATAAATTATCATGATCATCATTTAATTTTTAGTTTTATCAGTGCTTTTAACTACTGAATGAAGTATGTTTTTTTTATTATCAGTACTTTACATCTTTTCCACCATATTGTCTTTTTAGATTTTTCTTTAGTGAGCCTGTTGCATTTTGCGAGGTTATGCTGCCTTGTCTTAAATGGGGGCTGAGTATGTACAGTACTTATTCTGGATAAGTAATTACTTCATGGCTGATAAAAAAGTATGTACTATATGTATGCAGTGTAATTATAATCTGGACGTGCTACAGTTGCTTTGTTGTCATTTCACCTTCACAAATCCTTTCCCATAGCCTCATGGGATAGTAAAGTACCTATTGTATGCACTTCAGAATCCCACCGCAAGCAGTAGGTCATCTGGAGACATAATAAAAAAAAAAAACAAACAAAAAAATTAAAATAAAAAAAACAACATTAACTCATATAAAAAAAAAAATAATTAAAAACTTACCAAGACAACATTTCTTATTAATTTTCTGACTGATGTAGGCCTACTAAAATGAGAATAAATTAATAAATACATTATTTAGTGTTATGCAAATAACACTAAAATTATGCAGCACACTATGCTTTGCCAATGTTTTTTTTTTTTGGTTAAACAGCAGGTGCGTGTTGTCATTTAGATTTTCACTACATCATTTATACTATGACTCCATATTTCCATATCTCATAACCTAGTAGTTTTCAATCACAGACTTGATGTTTGTAGACTGCATAGTAAAATCCTAGTTTTATCTAAGAGCACTTTTCCTGCCTTTTTTTCTGTACAGTAATAAACCCCAGCTTTGTACTCTCTGTTTTCTACACTGATGATGTTTGCGAGCGGGTGGTCCATGTAAGCTGTGGATGCCGCATATATATCTTGCGGACGAGGCCTTTCAGCACACTGGCAGCATCACCGTCGGCTTTCCATTAATGGAGGTCTGCTGGAAGTCAAGCCTGTGATCAGTTCTGTTTGTTTGGCTTCAAAGCTTTGATAAAAAAGGAAAGAATGTGAAACAGCAGATGGATTCTAATTTGTGCTCTGTCAGATGTCTCAATAAAAGGACCGCAAGCAAAGATCAGAAACAGGAGACTGAATCTGGCCTGAAAGCTTTAATAGTAAGTTACTATTTAATGCATACGGAATCCAAAAATAATGACCCCTTGGTTGATTCTCCAGTCGTTTCTGCTGATCTGACTTATTCCCTGATGGTGTATTGATGTTGTGGCCACAGAATGAGCTAAATAAAACCAATGTCTATTAATAGCTTTATTTTCTGTTGTTCTCCCTGTGAAGAGATTAGATTTCAGAGCAGAACTATAATTTCTCACTTTCTCAGGCACGTTTGACGCCTCTCTCTGCTGCAGTCGTCTCCGCTGGAGTCTAATCTGACCGATCACATGATGCACGAAAACCCGTCAAAAACCTGTTTTTCAGATTCTGACATCTCCTTATAGCCGTATCCACATCTCCTTCCTGTTTGAATCTCTCTGGTGAAACAATGTAGCTGTAATTTGTTGATATCTGGAATGTTTTTCCAGACTGGTTGCTTTTCTGTGAGTATGTTGTCCTGTTTTAACCTCGCCGTCATTGTTGTATTGACTTATACTTACTCAGTGTCTTTATAACAGATGAGTTTCACCGTTCATTTGACCTTCCTTGAATCTTAAAATATTGGCAGAAAAAGAACAGCAAAACACTGGTTTAGTCACTTCATATAAGCATTTTACCAAACCGACAAATTGCAAATAAATTGTGAAATTTTACTGGCCATAAATATATCTTCCTGGCTTTAAAACTAGTTTTTGTCCCTGTGACATTGGACTTTTTGTCCGCCTTTGCATATATTTGAGATTCTAATTAAGTTAATGGCCAGTTTTTATTTATACACAAAACCCATCATTTTCTTTATTTGGGTGACTGCTGGGTTTGAACCCTGAAGTTTTGGACCATGACATTACATTTCAAAGCATATATAATATATTTTTTTGCAATGGTCCTTTTTTGTGTAATGATTAGTAAATGTTAGTAAACATGCATCTTTTTTGTACATTTGGCAGTTTAGCTTTTTTGTAATTTATTAATTCAATTTTTATTTTATTTATTTATTTATTTATTTTTGTGTAGTTTACATAATGCACACTTCAGAATCGTTGAAGGACAAACTACTCTTGTCAGCGTTTTTTTATTTTTTAGCTACTATATAGTAGGGAAGTATGCGATTTTGGATGCAGCTGGGGTGTCAGATGAGGCCGAATATTTAACTTTTGAAATATTGTTTATGTTAGGAACGCTCGCATGATATCTCATATTATGCAGGGTTATTATAGTTTAGTAAAAGTAAAGCCATAAAAGAAGCATTTTCGTCACTTAAACATTAAAATAAACATTAATTCAAATAAAATAAAATAAAATAGAAAAACATTTTTTAGCTAGTTTTTCAACATTTTCTGATTGATGTACTAAAATAACCAAAAATAAAGCTGAAATAGAAATGAATAACATATGTATAGACATAAAAAACTACTAGAGATTAGTAACAACAAAATTAAAACTTTACATTTAAAATGAACATAAAAAAAATATCTTGAGGCTAAAATAACAGTTATGCAAATAATTTAAAAACTATTTATTTTACAATTTATTTTTTATTATTTATTTTATTTTATTGAAATATTACATATTTCTGACGGTGCATTTCAAATATACTTTTCATTACAACTGCATTGACATGATCTGTTTAAATGAATATAAATATAGGATTTTGATTTTGAAAATCAAAACAATTTTGAAAACAGATCAAGTACTATTAAAAGTCTTTTAGGGGAGAAAGGGGATGTGGTTGTTTATTGGAGATTATGATTTCAATCCATATAATGCATGGGAAAAACTTTGGTGAAGTGGTATATAGTTGCTTCACTTGCCATATTGCCATTTGTAAAAACATCAAAAATACAGCTTGGGAAGCAGCTTTTAAAGCAACATTACCAGATGCAAAAATAAAATGGATTGGAGTGCACGGTTTGCTTCTCCACTCACTGCTGAACTGATTATTATTTTCATATACCGTGGTACTACCAAAGTTGCTTTAAACAATATCTGGTATAAACTTCATCATACAGTAGTGTGCAAAAAGCAAAGGTATTCCAATTTTATCATCTGCAGTAAATCCATGGTGGGGCACCTCTGACTTTCTCTTTACTGGCCCATCCATCCTTGATATTAGCATGATGGTTGAAGCACTTTTGAACATCAACTTGTTTTCCACTCTTCCTTCCTCTGATCCTTCCATTCCCATTAGCTCACTCATAAGGGAAAACTGAGAAGATTTTCTTTTTCTGCTTAATGCCAGCTAAGTAGTGGTTATTATTATTCTTTCTCAAACTTTTAATGCATGACTCAGCCAACTTTTTTTTTTGTTCATTTATATTTTTAAAATTGGCATTATTGTCTTGTTTTCCAGTAAAACATACCAGAACATTAAAGATCAGTTCACTTGAAATGCAAAAGTGTGTAAGATTTGTTTTGCATAAAGAAATTGGTGAAATTTTTTGTAGGCTAGCACTAGAAACAATTAGCCTTGGAGAAAGAGCAATGTAAAAAAAAAAAAAGGTTGGAGTTGCCACTCTAATCAGCTGCGATTTCTCTTCATGAGTTATTTCCTTTTGTTTCTCGCTACGTTCTGCGATCATTTCTCTCATTTCTCATTGCCGCTCTCTGGTGCTCTTTCTCTGCTGTCCTCTGTGGTATGTGTGATGGCTTCCGGGCATGATTGAGCTCAGATAATGACTTCAGCTCTTGTCTCCACATAGTGCCATTTAGCTGTCTTTTATTGACAGGCAGAGGTCAGTCACAGCCAGGGGAGATTTCCAAGACCACCGGAGAGACAGAAAGTGGACACAAATGTTCAGGGCAAACAGTCCTCACCGCTGAATAATTACAGTCTCAGGGAAGGACTGGATTTTGCTCATTTCTGTAGTGGTCCAAGGGACGACTAATAGATTAGGAAAAGAAGCTAAAAACAATTAAGATTAAATTCTGATAGCTTGTATAAATCAACAACAGTATAGCCAGCTACTTTAGAAGAGACCTATTGTGTCTTAGGTGTCCCCAGAATGTGTCTGTGAATGTTCTGCTCAAAATACCCCACAGATCATTTATTATATTATTTTGAAACAGAAAAATTGCATTTCTCTTTAAATGCAAATGAGCTGCTGCTCTCTGTCCCATTTTCCAGAATAGGGCTGTGCTTTTACAGCTCGCTCTTCAGATACTCTGCTATAAAAACAGCTGTTTGGTTTTGATTATATTGTCTATTGCTTTGAACGTGTGCATTTTAAACCATATTAGTTTAAACTTAAATAGCACACACACAGAAAGTGGCTGTCAGACAGCATGTGAGTACTAATACTTCTCTTTCACGTCTTATTGCACTTAAACATGGAAAACATCAGATTTTCATGATATGTCACCTTTACTAAAATGCATTTAATATGTTGCCACTTTATATCTCCCAATGATATGTCTTAGTAAGATGGTTTTAAATGCTTAGTTATATGATCAAAGCTCTGCAGTTTTAATAGTGAGGAGCAAAATTCAATGCAATACAACGATGATTTAGAGATGAACAAATAAACCTTCATTAAAATCCCTGGTCATATTTGATACTCGCATTTGAACACATTTGTTCTAAAAAAGAATTATGTATGGATAATCAAGTTAACCTAAGTTACTTCAGACCAGAAATTTTCATCTTTAAAATGAACAATATGCAATCAACCAATCAACCAACCAATCAATCAATCAATCAATCAGTCAATCAGTCAATTAATCAATCAAATGACAAAAGGAGTGTATAATATTATGTACAATAACTTGTTCAGTGCAGTTTTGATCATGTTGATAATTTATAGGCCTTAGAAATTCACTTTTCAAATATGATACAGTATGGTTTTATAGGGGTAGTATGCTGTTAAATAACAAAACATAAGAAATGGTGTGTTGTAGGTAATCTTCCCAGGCTATACCAGAATGGCAGAACTTTAAAGTCTCATTATTCTCTTTTGCAAAGTCTTGATTTTGTTTTGGGGATGTACTAGAACATGCTCTCATGCTTGGTGGCTCGAAAAAAGCATTGTTTTTTTTAACATAATTTACATTATTACAATACCTTTTTCCCCAGCCTGGCACAAACGTCTCCATTAGTTCCATGCATAAACAGTAAAAGAAATGGACACAGCGACCCCATTGGAACTCAATTGAGTGAAGTCCATTTTTAGCGTTTTTTAGCACTTCCGTTTCTGACGCGCAGACTCAAACTAAGCTTGATGACGTCAGCAACCTGTCTGACAGATGTAAATCTTCTAGTGGCTGTGCGTGCAAACTGCCATCGTTAATCTTGCAGAGACGGCAAGCTTGAGCGGGGAGTTCTTTGGCGTGAGTGAGCAGGAGTAAGTATTCTGATTAATTATTTTGTATAGTATTTTAAAATGTAACGCCAGTACGCCATATTAAGTTAATTGCCCGCGAGCTTCTCCTCCTGTCTGTACGGTAATTTCTCTACTGTGCGACAGAGAGTCGAGTGGTTTTGACGCAATCGTTAGCCTTTTTTTTAAAAAACTGTTTCTACGGGGCCATAATGTAACATAGAAGGTAATGGAGCCCTTTATACATTGTCGTGTATCTTTAGAAATAAATAATGGACAAATGGAGTCTTTAAACGCCTCAGATGTAAAGTTATTCGCTGTCAAAGTGATGCCAAAATGAATGCAAAGTCAATGGGATGCTAAAGCAAGTGAAGTTCTGCTACAAGATGGCAGCCCGCGGCCAACTTCAACTTCCGGTCGACTTCCTTGCCGCCTGGTTCCATGTTTGATGAAGGCCCGCCTTCCGAAAAACTAAATGTTATGTGATTGGTTAGCTGTCCCAGTGCGTTGTGATTGGCGAACAGCTTAGACAGTGTTTCAGTACTGGCAAATCTGCAAGTTCCGTCCGCTCTGGTTTAGTTAAGGATGGCGTCAATATTGCTATATCAATTTGAGCCGGATTCAGACCTAGAAAATGTTGAGCAAGGGGATCGCACAGAACTTTTGCATGCACTGATATTGCAAAACATATTAGAGTGGTAACGTTATTGTTTTTTTTTTTTTTTACATAATACATAACTGTATATGTATTATGTTTATTGTTCTTTAATTCTTACACTATAACATGAATTGCAGTGAAACTGTTATATAGTTGAATTTTATACTATAGTCCAGTGTTTCCCACAGACTTTGTGGCGGCACATATGCAAATTCATTCTCTGCCAGCGGGAGGCGCTGTTGGAGTGGTAGAGATCGAGGTTTCCCATTAACGGCTGAACACTGTGAACTACGCTCACAAACACTGTTTTATCAGGCATCACATACAAGATGAAATGAAAATGACATCCAGTTTTCTGAAGACAGTCAATTCGAATTTCCATAAGTGGGAATTATTTTATTGATATTCTAAAGGGCCGCTTTATGACATCACAAACCCCAGAAAAGTCGAAACTGACTGTTCGTTGTAGTTCTTGAGGCATTTTTTTTAAACAAAATATCTCCCTTTGGAGTGGACTTTGAGATGTGTAACTTTGTAGATTATTTTTTTATGCCCAAACATACTGTACACACTGCACACAAAAATGCAAAAAGTGAAAAAGCATAATAGGACCCCTTTAAGGAATTTTGCTGTGATCCATTAAGCTATATATCTTTAATTTTCTTTTTGTTAGTGATGGATTCCAAGGTTTGTCCTGATGGCTGATTGTTGGCCATTGCGGGCACTAGTGCGGTTTTGACATTGATGTATAGTTTTGTCCTGTCTGAACTCTTTACACCCTGAAGGCACTTTAAAAGTATTCTTACCTCAATGACGTACATAATGGCTTATAGTGCTAAAAATAGCGAAGATACTCATTTTCATGGCTTAATTTTATAGAGACTATTTATGGGTTTTAAAAAAAAATGACTGGGATCAATTATGGGACATACAAAGTATTTTGAATTAGTTTTTATTATTATATTTTCCATTTTAGTTAATTTTTTTTGTGTCGTTTTGTGATTTTTATTTTTATTTTATTAACATTATGATTCTTTTTAAATATGTCTATATATTTTTATTTCTTTTTTATTTCAGTTTTAGTTATTTTAGTACCATTTTAGTTTCAAGTTAAACTAAATGAAAAATAAGAAATGTTTCACTGGCAACTAGCTGAAATTTTTGATCATCACAAACTTCATTCTGTTTTGCAAACACATATCTCTAAGGAAATAAAATTTTACAGCACTTGATGGACATTTTAATGTCTAAAAAGTGTCCAAAAAAAAAAACCTTCATGCAAGTAACTGTTTTATTGAACATAAAAATCGCTTGTAAATGCAAACATCACAATAAACCACCAAAGTACTTCTAAAAAAATGACAAGAGTGATGAAAACTAGTAAAAAGTAATACTTTTCCAACACTGCATGACTTAATTTCTTATAGACTCTGATGTTGTTTGCTTCTGAGCATTCTTCAAAATATCATCTTTCGTGTTCTGCAGAGGTAAGAAAGTCATACAGATTTGATGTAGACATTAGGATAAGTATATGATGACAGATTTTTTTATTTTTGGTTTGTCTGTCCCTTTAAAACCAACACTATTGTGTTGGCAGATGGATTGTATTCAACATAAAAGTGTGCATTGCTAATGAATCCGCTTTGACACCAGTACAGAGGCTCATTTGGTATCATCTGCAGTATATCTGATAGCCCCTTTGCACCCGTCAGGTGGTTAAAAGTCTAACGTGACACGTAAATGAAACATTAAATTAACCTTAGCATCATGTTGCGTGTGGCGTGTTGTTCTTCATAACTTATGTAAATTGACCTTTGCTCCAAATAGCTTGTCGGAGGTGTCTGACAGCAGTGCTACAGTTACTCCAACCGTCGGCTCCAGGCCGTTAGCCAAACAGTAAGCATCTTGGTTAGCAGTTAGCAGTCTTGGGTTGCATTTTCCCCTCCTGAATCTGGGGTACGGTGAAGGGCAAGGCTAAAAAGCCACACAAATATTGTTCAGCATTCTGCATCGTGTTAACCATTATTCATGATTAGTGGTGCGCAAAGTAAATTTATCCGAGCTGTTATGAGGTGGAAGGGATTTTTGTGGAGTGATTACTGGTACAGCAAAGGTAGAGACTCCATCATGCCTTGTCATCTACACGGTTTTCTGCTTCAAGACAGCTGGACAAGCCAGGCTAGATTTATTGAACCCCGCTGGCTGTTTACAGTTGATTTCTTTTCCTGTGAGGATAGACGTCACTTTTTTTCCCCAGTTAATTATTAGTAAAGTAATTAAAAAAATGTTTCAGAATGCAGTAGAATAGTCCATTGAAATATTGAAAATGTACGTGCACTTGAGATACAGTACTGATGTGGCCATGATGCAAAATGGAGTGGGAGTTACAGCTCAAGTGTGCATTCATTTTCAATAATTATATATAACCCTTGAAGTGACTCAGTTGTTCTTGTTGCCACATATACATGTCTATATAATGTTTATCTAAAGACATTTTTCATGTTTATATGCCTACACTAGTGTTGTGTGTAGTTTAAAACAGTTTTATTATTGCAGAGCAGAATATCACAGACAGGCTATTTTGACTTTGGCACATTGGACATTTAATTTAATAAAATTTTTGCTGTAATTCTTCACTCAAATTTTAATCCCAAGATTTAAGACCAATGTACACCAGTTACACATCGGTTACAATATCTAAAAACCCCTAAAACAAGATTTACTTAGCAACACTGTAAAATATAAAAACTTGTTTTCAGAGATTGTGTCTATATTTGTATTACTGCACTGACAGATTATTATCTTTTTTCTTGTTTTACTTATAAACAAATTGAAAACAGGTGAACAAAATCTGCCAGTGCAGTGAGACAAAGTATATATATATATCTATGAAAAAAAAGTTGAATATGACTAATTAAAACTTTTTTGCTGTGCATTAATTATCTAGAAAGATGAATAAGAATCAGTGGAAACATGAACAAAAATAATAAGTGCACTTTTAATGGTAGCTAAAGAATGAATAAGACAACATATGTTCCCACACCACAAATATAACCAGTTCTAGAGTAACCACATTTTTTGTAAACTGTCTATAATGTAAAGTAAGTTGTCATTCATTAAGATACACTTTAACTTGGTCACTGTATACAGATTAACTCTTTCCATGCACTCATAGGAGTTATGAATTCATGAACTCCAATAGACACTTTTGCAGGCCCAACTGCCAACAGATGATGTCTATGAATCACAATGATCGTCTTGGAGTGTTTCCTTTTCAACCAATACTCTTTAGCTCTGCTCATGCAAAACCTCACCCAGTAATATGTAAAAATTCTTCCTCGCCTTTTTTGCGCTCTATTAAATTGGGATTTCAACAATCCCCTTCAATCTCATAATATGTAAAACCAGGGAGAACTTTCTTCTTCTGCTTATCATTTGGCTCATGGGCGGATTGTTATGCCTGACACAGTTCCGGCAATAATATGTATCTCTATCACATATCACTTTCGTCTTATTAGATAAGGGAGTTTCATATTCCTCCGCCTGCCAGTATCTCTATGCAGAAAGAGTGCTTCCCAGATGTCAGCGGTCCTACAGGTAACATTCACACTAGCAAAACTCTGTATTTACTCATCTATTCTCCTTGGAAAAGATACCAGAAGTTGGAATTGCAAACTGTTTTTTTTTTATAGCTAGAGTAATATAAAACTTTACAATAGTTCCATTAGTGTTCATTAGTGATTTATAGGATAGCTAAATCTCCACCGGTTGCCCACTGCTCAGAAGATACAGTACGTCATCAGACTATATTTCCCTACTGTATCATGTATCTGGTTGTTTATCAGGGAGAAGCGATTAGTCCACAGCAGAGACGGACAGCAGCGCATTAGTATTTTGCTTAATATTTTGAAGATCTGCTGTTTATATGATTAGCCTACTTGCCGCTAGGAAGGAATATTTCGTTGTCTACCTATTTCTACTTTGTGTTTGCACTTTAGTCTCTCAAGGATGATTTACATCTCTGTGTCAAAACTACACCATAGCTACGCCGTAGGTTGTGCATAGTACATGCAGGCTGCAGCGTAGCCTGATGTGCACCTCCAATAATGTCACAGCGTGTCAAATTTACGCAGACTGAAGGCACTGTGATTGGTCTGCTAGTACCCCTCCCTCCATATGTATTTGAGTTTTGTGTGTGTTTTGCACTTTATTATATTTCATGTTACAAAATAAAACAAAGCAAAAAACAAGTGTCTTATCATTTATTATAAAATGTAACATTACATCACTTTGTTGTCCGTGACAAACTGTTCTTCTGCCTTGGTACAAGTCTTTGTGGAGATTGAAACAATGCCATCTTCTGCTTTTCCATTGTTGTTTCTTTTTTGTAGTTTTAAATAAATTATCTGTTCTTTGATATTTATTGGCCACCATCACTGCTGATGCTTCTCTGACAAGCTGCTTCTTCTTCATCTTTTGCCGTGGTGGTCTGCGGGTTACACGAGCAACATGCCTGTGGAGACTGTAGACTAGCCGTTTGCATTTGTACTGCACGTAGACTCGGACAATGATGCAGAAGTATAAATGAAAACCGACGCACATTCTATGGTGTAGAGGCTACAGCGTATGTCCGACGCAGAAGTATAAATCAGCCTTTAGACTGTGTATTTCTTTGGTGTCTGTGAACTGATGCAGAAGTGTCAGCAGAAGCGTTCAACCCTCATGCTAAGACCAACAAGTGTAAAGACCTGCCACTTTACCTGTGCGACTTCACCGAGCAACAAAAATGGCAATGCACTTTTATCTTCCCTTTACACACTCTTTTCCACCTCTATCACGTGTTTCCAAAACATTTCCGTAGTTTCTCAACAACACTTTAACATCACAGGCAGATGGCAAATCAGTCTTGATAACCTGCATCCTTTCTCTACATCTTCTACTGCAACTCTTTCTTTCTCTGTGGGTCTCTGGAAATGTCAGTCAGCTGTCAACAAAGCAGACTTCATTTCTACCTTTTCTTTACAATCCAAACTCAGCATCTTGGGCTTGACTGAGACCTGGATTTGTCCAGAAACTTAGCAACACCAGCTGCTGTATCTAACAATTTCAAACAATTGGAAACAATCAACCTACTCTCCCCTATGCAATTATAACTCATTTGAATCACTTGCTATTACTGTAACAGCTCCTATAAAACTCCATGTTGTGGTAATTTACCACCCTCCTGGGCACCTTCCTAGAGGAGCTGGATGGGCTGCATTCCTCATTCATGGAGGATGGAAGTCCACTTTAAGTCTTTGGCAACTTTCATCTCAACAAGCCTTAAGGCCCTGATATACTTTAAGTGAAGTTCATTTTCATTCTTCATTTGGTGACAAAGAGAAGTTTGAAAAAGCTGAGCGACGGTATACTGTTTTCGAACATTCCAACACCCCTGCTCTGCTGGAGGCGGGGTGTAGATTAATGTAAACATGTTGCAATCTCGCGCATTATAATGAATGCATAATGCATTATAAAAAACCTTATAATAAGTTGTATAATCTCATGAATATTCATAAAAACTGTTTTAATATATGATAATATTTACTTATTTGTGGTAATAGCTTTTAAGAGCATGATAATTTATAACACAATAAACATGTTGCATCAACTTTTACAATGGATTATACTTCTCATAGTTATAATGTATTATAAGTCTCATATCTTGCCATTTTTCTGATGCTACTTTACTTAAAGCGGTCAAAGATCACTTATAAGTAGTTATAATAATAATAATAATAATAATAATAATAATAAAAAAATTCTCTCAAACAGCCATAAGGTCAGATATCAGATACCAGATTAATGAGTAATAAGACACATTTGCTTTGAACTATTTTTATTGTAATATCAGTTTGATTATTTTGATGGTACCCTTTAGACCGCTGTTGATAAGTAACTCAACAACTACATATCAACTAGCAGTCATTAGAGTATTAGCAGTGTTGGGAAGGTTACTTTGGAAATGTAATAGGTTACAGATTACAAGTTACCCTGTTTAAAATGTAATAGTAGTGTAACTTTTTCAATTACTTTATTAAAGTAATGTAACTAATTACTTTTGAGTACTTTTTGATTACTTTTCTAAATTTGTGAAAATTAAATAATAATAAATAAAATCATATACATTAACTCAAATACAGTTATCTAATAAGCATGTGACATATTCTGTGTACTAAACTCCTGAAACATTGGTGTTTTTTTTAAACTGCTGTCTCTTTGTATATGATGATAGTTTTCTCAACATAAGTAAAATGCACATGAAGTGACACAGAGCAGTTCTAGAAATTATGTTTATGTGCTCGTGTACTCCTATATTGAGGCGGCAGAGGTTGAAAACACTGCGAGCTTCAGTAGGCCTATGTGTAGTAAATGAAACCATGTCTTTGCCATTAATTTACAGGAGGGGCGGACTGGGAAAAAAAATCATACTGGAAAATTCAAATTCATACAAACAAATTAATGGACAAAACTATTTTTTGTATGGACCTGACATAAAAAAAGGTTTAAATCTTTAATTTAGGGACATGCTAAATAATTAAAAGTTCTCTCCTGAACTGCACCTTCACTTCTATTTTTCTCTTCAGTCTCTTTATTTTGCCCTGTTATCCATCTCTCATGACTTTAATACTCAAGATTGAACAAAACTATACTTTACAATACAATACCCTACAATACTACAATATATTTATAGAAAAATCCTAATACTGTACACGAGTCATGTTTTTCCCTTACAAAAATTCCCATGCTTTTATTAGCCTATATACAATAACCTTGTTTTGTTTTTTGTTTTGCAAATGGATTTCTATTTATTTTTAAATAAATACATTTGTAAAATAATTTTTGGTTACCACAGTGAAACAATAGTAACCATTTTCTCTGGATTATTAGTAAAATAACAAAACTTTAATTTTCGTAAGGGTTGTGTTGTTGTCTGTCGTAGCTTCCACAAAAAATCTGATTACTTTTCAGCTAAATTACTACAGTAACATTACAACAGATAAACAGTAACATTACAACAGATAATAATGATGTCCTTTATATAGTATTTTGAGTGATGACTGATGAGCAACGTGCTGCTGCTTGATTAAATAAATAAAAAAAACAAAGACAAAAAAGCATCTTTACAGATGAAACTGACCTGAAACCCTGAACAGTAGTTCTGCTTCTATGCTCCAGCTGTGCGCTTCCACAGTCCACTCCACTCTATTCTCTCTCTCTCTCTCTCTCTCTCTCTCTCTCTCTCTCTCTCTCTCTCGCATTGATTACTCTGAGTCTGATCCAAACCGTTTGGCGGAGGCGCGGAGAGCGCGCGAGTCATGACTAACAATTCATGACTTATTAGAGATTTAATTATCAAAGGCGGATTCGCAAATGATCGCTTTATTACATTCTGCAGGCAGTGATACAATAATGATATTAAATAAATAGCGGGCCAAATCGGCTGCCAGGCCACTGTGAATTGTCCCGGTTCTCCCGGTGTCCAGTCCGCGCCTGATTTCCACAGACAGGCAGAATGTGCAAGTCATATATTGCATTTTTGGAGCTTAATATTCACAGACACTAGTCCATGTCATGTTTTGATTCAAGTGTACTGACCTACTTTTGATTTAGTCATCCAAAATGTGGCATATTCCGTCCGCGTTAGGCATTTCGTTTTCTATGACTGGATTCTACGAACCAGACTGTATTTCCACATCCCGGAAATTATTAGGGCGGTATGTCTCAGAATAGTCAGTGCAATTTGGGAAAGAAATCAGTTAAATCTGTATGTGGATGTGTGTAAATATTCAAATGTAATCCCCTTTGTAATCGTTAAAAATTTCATAAGTAACTGTAATTTAATTACTAATTTTTTCTTAGTAACTGTAACTAATTACAGTTACATTAATTTTGTAATTAAATTACGTAACGCCGTTACATGTAACTAGTTACTCCCCAACACGAGTATTAGTATGTCTGCTACTGTAAATATATGTATGCTAACACTTTATTTTGATGGTCAACCAACAGATAAACTGACTATAAGTGTCTTTGAAAGTACATCAGCTTATTCTACCATACTAGATTCTACCATTCTTGAGCATACTAATACTCTAATGAGAGTTGTAGTTGCAAAGTTGCTTATAGTCGATTGATTAAGGGGACTATCAAAATAAAATGTTACCATATAAAACATTGCATTTTTTTCAGTTGGAGTATTAAGCTCACATCAATTAATTAACATTAGCTCCACTGGAAACACTCAAATAACACTCAACATCTAACCACTCACAAGCTGTAGTAAGATACTGTGCAGATCTTAAATAAACAATGTGTTCATTGTGTTATAAATAATCATACTCTTAAACTTATAACCACAAATACGTAAGTATTATGATGTATTATAATTGTTGCTATAATTATTCATGAGTTGATATAACATATAATAAGGCTTTTTATAATGCGTTATGCATTCATTGTAATGGCTTAAGAATACCCATAACATATATTATGAATACAGGCTTGGGTAAGTGTTACCCAATCTCTTTCTAGGAATTAAATGCTTGCTCTGAAACTTTAAATTCTGTCCACTAGCGATCATACAGGTGCGGATATATTTGTGTCAGCTCAGCTATTCGACGAGGAGATGTTGATTTCTTGTCTGACCTCGGTTGAATGAGAAACGAACTGAGAAAAAAGAAATTGCACGTCAAAGAAGGTGGAGTAATGGCCACCAATTGCTTAATGGCCATGGAACAATGGAAGCTCAAAGGTGTTTAGGACCCAAAACAAACTCCCCCAGAAAGTTTGCTTTGGCCAGATGTTTCGAACTGCTGAAACAAACTCAAAATGAACTTAATTTAGACCTGACGTTAATATCAGACCTGACATCATATCAGTTCGTTCTTCAATTTTGTTTGAAGTATATGGGGCTTTTATGCTACAGACTTCCATTCACTCCATGCTTCATTTGATCTCAAATGCTTTACCACCACAAACATGCACAAATCAGGCAACCAACTTGACTTAATTTACACACACAATTGTATTGCAGACAACATTTTGGTAGAACCCATACATATCTTTGACCATTTCTTCATTACATTAAACAACATTTTGCTGTCTGTATGCCACCAACCCCTATACCGGTTACTTTTAGATGAAACCTCTGCTCCCTTTTTACCCTCCCATCTTTCCTCTTTAGTATCCTCCTCTCTTCCCTTACCTACCCATTTATTATCTCTGGATGTGTGTGCAGCAACTGACACTCAGTATTGTGTGTCAAAATCAGTATTGTATCTGATCAGTATTGAAGAGTCAATTTCAATTTTTACTCAAAATGCGATATTCGCAGAGTTATTAGGTCATGTTGTCTCCCTTTTTTGCAGAATGAGATACATCCGTTCAACCAATCACAGCGTACCATTCCATGTACTGACAACAGTAACAACAAATCACAGTGCACCATTTCACACACTCAAGACAGTAATGGCGGTACTTTGAATACACCTGGCATCCTAGTTTGCCTCATATACTTTGTACTTTGTGATAAACAAGGGCTGCATGATAAATCGCATTTGATTGTCATGCGCATCTCACCAGTAAAGCAGATGTTTTATTCAGACGCATTTAATACACAGAGCCATAGATCACTGACAAGCTACACCAATATTGTGTTCATTAGATGAATCACATTCGATTATGAACACGATATTTCGTTGCTTGTCAATGTTTTTATTAATGTCATCTATGTTTTTGTTAATACAGCACATAGCACTAGTCAACTAAATAAATGTATCATGGCAAAGATGAATGCGCTTTTGGAAGTTGAATGTAAGGGAAATGTGATCTTGAAATTTCTGTGGTCTAATGTGATGTTTTTCATGTTCTTTGTTTATGATGAAATTTTATTTTATTGCTGTAATTAATTTATAACATTAACAAGATTGAGTTGAATTCATTTTGGAAGCAATGACTGATAAATGTATTTTTTAGTCCAGTGCCTGTATAAAGGATTAGTATTGACCAAGTTCAGAGTTTGTCATATGTCGATTAACTTACTATGTTTTGTATTTTCATTAGTTTCGATATGAAAAATAACTTTCATATTGATTCAATGGATTTATTGCATTTTGGGTATTTTTTTTTTAAATAGATATTTGAAAATCAAAACCTGGATTTTAATTTTTAATGTTATTATAAGCTAAAGATTCTATGTGAAAATTTGAAACAGAAAATAATGGTTTTCATCTTGCCACTTTCTTGGTAAAGAAAACACATTTTTAATCAAATTAATCAAAATGGATTTATTGCATTTTGGAACCAAACTCTTCATATATATATATATATATATATGAAGAGTTTGGTTCCAAAATGCAATAAATCCATTTTGATTTAAAATGTGTTTTCTTTACCAAGAATATATATATACAGTACAGACCAAAAGTTTGGACACACCTTCTCATTAAAAGAGTTTTCTTTATTTTCATGACTATGAAAATTGTAGATTCACACTGAAGGCATCAAAACTATGAATTAACACATGTGGAATTATATGTGGAATTATATACATAACAAAAAAGTGTGAAACAACTGAAAATATGTCATATTCTAAGTTCTTCAAAGTAGCCACCTTTTGCTTTGATTAGTGCTTTGTACACTCTTGGCATTCTCTTGATGAGCTTCAAGAGGTAGTCACCTGAAATGGTCTTCCAACAGTCTTGAAGGAGTTCCCCGAGAGATGCTTAGCACTTGTTGGCCCTTTTGCCTTCTGTCTGCGGTCCAGCTCACCCCTAAACCATCTCGATTGGGTTCAGGTCCGGTGACTGTGGAGGCCAGGTCATCTGGCGCAGCACCCCATCACTCTCCTTCTTGGTCAAATAGCCCTTGATGCCTTCAGTGTGACTCTACAATTTTCATAGTCATGAATATAAAGAAAACTCTTTGAATGAGAAGGTGTGTCCAAACTTTTGGCCTGTACTGTATATATATATATGTATGTATGTATGTATGAGACATTACTGTTGATCAAAGGCGGATATATTGTGTGTGTTTCTCTTCTGTTCTGAAATGGGTAATTCATTTGTGCGGTAGACAAGAAACATGAGGCTTAGTTGCCAAGGCTGCGTGGTCCAAGAGGGTGGATGATAAAAATAGCTCTCAGTCCAATAGGGATGACATCTGACCCCAAACTCTTGGCTCATCCTGCTCAGCCTTGCTGAACAGCGCTGCATAGCTAGCTAATTGAATGTTAACAGTGGCTTTTCACACCAGCAAGGCCAGGGAGCTAAACCTGAAGCATGCAGAGAAAAATGGATTGGTTTAATGTTATCTCCTCGAGGGTGTTTTTCCCGTCACACTCGACTGATGTAATCCAGTGTTTGGTGTCCTTTCTTCCAGAGCCAAAATTGGAGTTAAGCACATGTTATTTTTGCGTTTTGTTTTTTTTTTTTTTTTTTTTTTACCAGCGATGCTGCCTCTAAATATCATATTTATATAATCAGCATATTTTGTTCTTATATTCTGAACGTATTGCGCGTTCACACTTTTAGTGTTAAAGTAATCGTGGGTGTTTTACCAGATGGATTTAGTCTGGTGCTGCAGATTGTACTTTGGTACTTTGTAGGATGCAGAAAATGGTAATGCTGGCATCACTATTGCTTTGAAAAAAGCTCTGTATAATTTATACATATATACATTATACATATTATTATTTAATTATATTAACACATTAATAGAGAGGCGAAAGTAAAGAAAAGATGTGGTAGGAAAAAGTGTACAAGCAATAGGGATAACCACACCCTGGAGAGGATTGTGAATCAAAACCCATTCAAAAATGTGGGGGAGATTCACAAAGAGTTAACTGCAGCTGGAGTCATTGCTTCAAGAACCACTACGCAGAGACGTATGCAAGACATGGGTTTCAGCTGTCGCATTCCTTGTGTCAAGCCACTCTTGAACATCAGACAGCGTCAGAAGTGTCTAAAGACAAAAAGGACTGGACTGCTGCTGAGTGGTCCAAAGTTATGTTCTCTGATGAAAGTAAATTTTGCATTTCCTTTGGAAATCAGAGTCCGGGAGTCTGGAGGAAGAGAGGAGAGGCACACAATCCATGTTGCTTAAGGTCCAGTGTAAAGTTTCCACAGTCAGTGATGGTTTGGGGTGCCATGTCATCTGCTGGTGTTGGTCCACTGTGTTTTCTGAGGTCCAAGGTCAGCACATCCGTATACTAAGAAGTTTTAGAGCACTTCATGCTTCCTGCTGTTGTCCAACTTTATGGAGATGCAGATTTCATTTTCCAACAGGACTTGGCACCTGTACACAGTACCAAAGCTACCAGTACCTGGTTTAAGGACCATGGTATCCCTATTCTTTATTGGCCAGCAAACTCGCCTGACCTTAACCCCATAGAAAATCTATGGGGTATTGTGAAGAGGAAGATGCGATATGCCAGACCCAGGAATGCAGCAGAGCTGAAGGCCACTATAAGAGCAGCCTGGGCTCTTATAACACCTGAGCAGTGCCACAGACTGATCGACTCCATGCAACGCTGCATTGCTGCAGTAATTCAGGCAAAAGGAGCCCCAACTAATTATTGAGTGCTGTACATGCTCATACTTTTCATGTTCATACTTTTCAGTTGGCCAAGATTTCTAAAAATCCTTTCTTTGTATTGGTCTTAAGTAATAGTCTAATTTTCTGAGATACTGAATTTGGGATTTTCCTTAGTTGTCAGTTTTAATCATCAAAATTAAAAGAACAAGCATTCGAAATATATCAGTCTGTGTGTAATGAATTAATATAATATACAAGTTTCACTTTTTGAATGGAATTAGTGATATAAATCAACTTTTTGATGATATTCTAATTATATGACCAACTTGGCCACAGAGTGTTTTCCTGACGTGCAGCTCTCCACACATGATTGTTGTCGCCTTAGCCAGAGGCCTCAGTATGGGAAGCTTCTGTTCAGTCAGATCCCAGCAAGATTAATCAGATCCCAGCCAGATGACTTTATTGCTAGAGTTTTCGATATTAAACATTAGTTATTTCTTCAGCGGGTACAGCTTGAACTGTGATTCTCTGCTCGTAAAGTTGATCCAACATGTAGATCATTGAATTCCATCTAGTAGCACAATCACTTTGGAGTTTTTTCCCTCTAATTGATAGCTGTTCCTGGTGTGCTTTCAAGGCGTGTATCCCCACTAAAAAAAAGGGATGGAATTAACTGACGACATGCATTGCAGCGTCAATGGTCTTCGAGACCACAGGTAAATTCAAACCTGCCTTAACTGCAAGCTGTAACATGTCCACTGCAACCAGTGTGAAGGGATAAGGCCTCACAGATTTCCATGGCTAAGTTCATATTGTTTCCGTTGTCATGAACTATGCGTAACTCCCACTCATTAATGGTTTCTCTGAGCTTCTGTGCAATGTTGACAGCAGGTAGTCTACATGGCATGATATTGGTGCATAACACCCTTGATTTCAGCTCCCATAATTCACTGATGTAGTGAGCCATTATTGTTATATATGGATCCAAGACGTTTTTGCCTTTCATTTCATATATACATATACAGAGGGTAAAATAAGTATTGAACACGTCACCATTTTTTCAGTAAATATATTTCTTAAGGTGCTGTTGACATGAGATGCAGAAAGGTGCAGAAAGGCATGGAAAGCCAAGACACCAGCAGAAATCTATCAGTAATTAGAAAGCAATTCTTCCCCTTGTAAGTGGAAATTAATATTAGTTAATCAGTCCCAACTGATGGCCTATAAAAAGGTTTCTCATTACCAAGGTGTCACACAAGAAACATCTCATGATGGGTAAAAGCAAAGAGTTCTCTGAAGACCTTCACAACCTTATTGTTGCAAAACATACTGATGGTATTGGTTAAAGAAAGAATTCTAAACTTCTGTATGTTCCAGTGAGCACTGTTGGGGCCATAATCTGGAAGTGGAAAGAACACCATTTCACCATAAACCAGCCACGGTCAGGTGCTCCTCGCAAGATTTCTAACAGAGGAGTAAAAATGATTATTAGAAGAGTTGTCCAACACTCAACTGCCGTGGCATGTGTGCATGCTCACCACACATGACTCATTTGCTGAAGATAAAGCATACTGAAGCCCATTTAAAGTTTGCTGCACAACATTTAGACAAGACTGTAAAATACTGGGAGAAAATAGTCTGGTCAGATGAGACCAAACTTGTACTCTTTGGATACTATAATACGCATCATGTTTGGTGGTCAAATGGCACTGCACATCACCTCAAAAACACCATACCAACAGTGAAGTTTGGAGGTGGGAACATCATGGCATGGGGCTGTTTTTTCACCATATGGAACTGCCAAACTACATATAACTTACATTCTTGATAAAAAATCTGTTGCCATTTACCAGGACGATGAAGATGAAATGAGTTTGGACATTTCAGCAGGACTCAGTTGGTTTCAGAGAAAGAAAATAAAGCTGCTAGAATGGCCCAGCCAATACTCTGACTTGAAATCAATAGAAAATCTATGTAAAGAACTAAAGATCAAAGTTCATAGAAGAGTCCCACAGAACCTTTTTCAACCTCAAGATTTGAAGACTTGTGCAAGAATGGGCTAAAATCACACCTGAGCAATGCATGCCACAAGTTTCTCCATTTAGTAGGGGTCTTGAAGCTGTCATTATCAACAAAGGCTTTTGTACAAAGTATTGAATACATTTCATTAAGTGTTTTCAGTACTTTTTCCCTGTGACATTCCATTTTATTACACACAACATAATAACTTATTTATTTAGTTTTTCTTTATATGTATGGATTACTTGGGTTGTTACTGAGATCTGATGAAAATGTCATGTCAACAGCACATTTAGAAATATATTTACTAGGAAAATGGTGACATGTTCAATACTTATTTTACCCGCTGTATACACTCACACACACACACACACACACACACACACACACACACACACATGGGCTGTCAGTTTATACAATGTTAACTTAATTAATTAGTTAAAAAAAAAGCAATTAAAATATTTTAACACAGTTAACGCACTGGCCCCGAATGAACTTTAAAGTTGTAGTTCACCCCCCCAAAATGTAATTGTCATCATTTACTGAAACCTAAATAACTTAAAAATTAAAGGAGGCTTTTTAAAGACGGTTGGTAACAAAGTTGTTTTGATGTATCTTCTTTTATGTTCCATACTTTATGTTAGGCCGTTGTAGCATTAACATTTATGTGTAATAATGGTTATATTGAATCAAACAAAATAATTCTTTCTAAAGCTATATTTGTAATGTCTACTTAATACTTTCTCATTTAACACAAAAATAGCATTAAATTATATTTTGCAGGTATTTTCACAGCCAAATATAATTTGCAGTTAAATATATTAATTGATGACATGTCATTAATTTAATAATAAAAAAGTAATTGACTGACAGCCCTAATACACACACACACACACGCATACATAATTATATAAATATATATAATATATAATATTTATTTTTACACACAACCAATCCATCCAGGCAGCTGATCCAACAAACTCCAGATTTTCAGCCCATGCTCTATTTTGATCGGTTTATGTCTTATTTTGGATACAAGCATAATGGCATATACACATGTGACCATTGAAGCAGTTGGATGTTCACCATTTTTCTTGTTTAATGTTCTCATTCAGCCTGCATCAGCGTGACTCTGGGCACAAACTCGTAAATCTGGAGCCGATGTGAGATACGTGGACACAATCACTTAGATTTCTCTGTATTTTGTGTGAAGAAATAAATCACTCTTGGCACAGCCAAATGCACTCAGCCAGAAACAGTTCCAGAACGATCATCAAGCCACTATCAGAGACCCAGAACACCCACCCTATCATTACCACAAAGAAGTACAGTGTTGGAGTCAGTGCGCCTCCAGGACATTACAATTGTGAGGTTAACCCACATAGACCAACTGTTTTGTACTTCTTAGCTTGAACTACCTGACAAAATTTGGGACATACTTGACTAAATTGAGGTTTCTTGTGGTCTTAAAGAAAAGCCTATGCTCATGCTTTTGTCTCTGTTTGAATTTCAAAGAACCTGTCTTTAATTGCATTTTGTTTTGTAAAGGAAAATGGCCCCATGAGCACAGCAACTCCTTATATTTCATAAACTAGCGTGCTTTTTATTAAAAAGCTTTTCTGAAATACATAAGTTGGACTGGATAAGTAAAAAGAGCCAACAAGTTGCCAGCATACAGGAATGGAAGCTATTTCCACTTCAGAGTAAAAAAAAAAAAAAAAAGAGAGAGAGAGAGAGGGATTTATATTTTAATTTATGAGATTTAAAGACATCGTGAGTTAAGATTTGTATATGTCTTAGTAAGAGTTTTTTTTTTTTTTTTTTTTTTTAGTTTCACAATAAGAAATAGTTATATTTGTGAGAGATGAAGTCGTACCGTAAGCTATAAAGTCACATTGTGTGAGATTTAAGACCCAATTGTGATATGTAAAGTCTTAATTATTAGAAATAAAGTTGCAATTGTTATAAATATTATTTAGATAATAAGATAAGTCTCAATTATAGGATCTAAAGTCCTAATAGATAAATGAGAATATATATATATATATATATATATATATATATATATATACGTATATATATATACGTATATATATATTTATTTATTTATTTATTTATTTTTTCTCCATGTTGGGAGTGGGCTGTTTAAATTAGTTTAGTTTAAAAAGTATCCTAATTAAATTAGTCCATGGGCTGTGTATGTGTTTACATAATATTCATTATTCATGATGCAATAATCCAGTCAATAACCTCGACTGGTTCTTACCCAAAATATAATTTCTTTTCTCCGAATTATATGTACCGATGCGGTTACATGGCTTAAATAATCATACAGACAATAGCTACATGATATAGCGCAGAACACTCGATCATCTCAGGTTTATCCAAAGGTAATGGCGATCTGTCCTAGCGGTGAATGATACACAGGCTCTATGAGCATTTAGCATGCTCACGGTAACCAGGTGTTGCTAAGCAGAGATGATTAATGATATTAGCACACTATGTGGAAACTTCAGCACCTCATTTAATTTTCAGCACGCACTGACAGTTGCCCATTCATAATTGAATCAGTAATTACTTAAATGTGATTAAATCTGAGCGGGAAGGATTTGGGAGATCGTCTTTTGAACAGGGAACTTTTGGCATGTCAAGTGGCAATTTTGGACATGTCAGTTGCTTAGCAAGAGCCTGTCAGCTGGAGAAGACTTGTGCTTGATAATAGGGACTGTCAGGCGTAATCGTTGGCTGAGTCAAAACACATTCATTTCTGTTTTGCACGGTTTAGCTGTCAGGCCCGATGCCTGATGTATTCAGTCGTGAATTGTGCTAAATGAAGTGTTATGTTTAATCAGAGAGTGTTTCAGAGTTTATGTTACATGCGCATCCTGCAAACGCCGAGTTTGTAATTGTAGGCGGACTCCTCGTGAATATTTTATGTACAATTAAAATGTATGTGTCAGGCTTACATGTTCTGTGATTTGTCAACACGGGCGTTATCTTGCTGATCAAAACTTGTTGTGCTGCCATCATATTCATTACTTGATGTTTTTAAATTGCCTAGGTAATCAAAACATCAAAGTTGCATTAATGTTGCCTTGTTGTGCTTGTAAGACTTAACTGAAATCTTTAAGACTGGGTTCCAGTGGTTAGGAAATACCAAATGAATGCTATTAATTAAATAATCCTGGCTTTTACTAAATTGTTTTCACAATATTTATTTTTCACAATAGTTTTCACAAAAATGTAAAGCTCCATAACTGTTTTTAACACTGTTAATAATACAAATGTTTCTTGAGCACCAAATCAGCATATTAGAATGATTTCTGAAGGATCATGTGACTCTGAAAATGGAAGTAATGATTCTGAAACATTTGTCAACACAGGACAAAACTATATCATTAAAATATTTCAGAATTTTTCAAATCCAGCCTTTGTGGCGAATCAGTCTTACCAACCCCAAACTTGTGAGTGCTATTTTTTTTTCTTTTTCGGTATGTTAAGCTATATAGAAGAATTTAGATTTTTATTATTATTATTATTATTTAGTTTATTCTCTGTATAATGGCTTAAAAATAAATGTGGGAACAAGTATGTTATATATTGACATTATCATTTTTATTGTTTTACTTCTGACAAATTAAATTGTGAAACATTTTAAATGTAATTAAAACAATAATGCAATAATCAGAATGCACATATATATTTATATAGAATAGTAGTGTTTTGGAGAATCTTAAAATCTTAACATGCACATATATTTTTCCCTGTTATCTGTATGTGGGAAAACTCTTGTGCAATGGCAGCAAAATTTAAATCAGATACTTCCAGGACTGAATGTGCAAGCCATTGAGATGAATGGTTTGCACATTCACCCCCCCCCCCCACCACCACCACACTTTTTAATCTATTCAAAGTCATACTTTTTGCTATGTACTTAATAATAGCTGACACTTCAATTACGTTTTAAGTAGAAAACGTAATATTGACATGTCCACTGTGTGCTTTGCTTGAATTTTAAGCTTTAGATGTCTGCTGTCAGAAAATTTGCATACTATCAGAACGTTGATTCCATCAGTAGCACAGCTGTGAATGCAATCAGAGGTGTGTATTTGTATTGAGACTTGTATGCGGACACAGACTAGTTACAAAGGGAATGTGAAGACAGGGCTAAATGAGAGTTTTAAAAAAGACGGAGATTGATGGCAAATGAAATGTAAAAAAAATAAAATAAATAAATGGCACGGCTGGAATCCATGAATCTGTGTTTCCATATGTAATCTATGCTTGAGCCTCCTCGATTTCCTCCAGCAGATGAAAACCACCCATTCACCAGTTAACCCTTGACCTCCTACTGCTGGTCAGGTATATGTTGTTCAGAGTAGCATACTACCATTCTGCAGTATGTATACTGTGCATAGTGTGCAAATGTTTGGTTTGCTTGAAATATATACTATATTTGAAATGTATAGAGCACCGAATATACATGAGTAAAACCCCCTTGTGAATTTTTTTTTTTTTTCAGAGGTTGTCATGGACATTAAACAACATTAGATATTGTTGGTTTAAAGATGCTCAATATTTTTTGCTTGCATTATATTGCACTGGTAGTTGTCATGAATATCAACTCCTAGTGGTGTTAATGCATTATCATGCAAAAACAAACTTTCAGTTAGAGATTCCGTTATAGAAATGCACAATTTGTTATTCACAATAATAATTAATTGTCCAATATACACCTTCAGCATGGAGATAAGCTCTTAAAAATAATGCGTCCAAAAGCTGCTGCACCATTGAAGAACCATTTCGGTTCCCCAATGAACTTTCAGTGGTCGGTTCTTGAACAATTTTTAAAGTAAATTTTAAAAATGTGAAATGAAATGGTTCCATTGATGTTAAAGGTTCTTTATGGAACCATCAATGCCAATAAAAAAACTTTTTTAAGAGTGTAAAGGAACAATTTTGGGGTTTCACAAGGAACGTTTCAGTGACCAGTTCTCAAAAGTACCATACTACTTAGTGTAAAGAACATTTTAATGATCTAAAGAAACCGTTTTTTCCACTATAAGAACCTTTTGTCCAATGGAAAGATTCCATGGATGTTAAATGTACTTAATGGAACCATCAGTGCCAATAAAAAAACCTTTATTTTTAAGAGTGTAGAAGAACCATTTTTTGGGTTCCACAATGAGCCTTTCAGTGAACAGTTCTCAAAAATAAATTATTTCTTAGTGTAAAGAACATTTTAATGATCTTAGTAACCTTTTGTCCAGTGGAAAGGTTCCATGGATGTTAAATGTTCTCCATGGAACCATCAATGCCAAAAAAGAACCCTTATTTTTAAGAGTGTGCTGTTTTTTTAATAACACGTATGCAGTAGCTACTGTACCATGCAGCAAGCAGTACATCTACTGGCATTTCAGCACATTGCCCTTGTGTGTTACGCCATGATGGTGTACTCTTGATGCTGTGAAGGACTTCAGGATGACATGCTCCTAATTGCGATTGTGCAACCGCTTCTATTCATAGCTGAGTTTTGCTGAGTTTAAAGTGATGTCATGTTTCAAGGCCGGGGAAACAGGATTGTATCAGATTCGCAGGGAAAGACATGTTTGGGGAAGCTGTATTTTGGGCTCTCTAAGTTCTGTCCTCCTGTACCTAATCATCCTTTTTATCTCCAGCAAGATTTCTGCAAGAGAGAGAGAGAGCGTGTAAGCATGACGTCCCAGCACTGGCACCTCAGGAAGGGAGGAAAAACTCAGCATCAGCAGTCATGAAAACAACTGTTTGCTGTTTTCCCTCTGATCCTTTCCATGCTGTCGCCAATTAATATTCCGTCCCATTTCTGCTCAATGTTCTCCGTGAACTTCTGACAAACCTCCTTGACCCCTTTCCAGACCGGCATCTAGGCCAGGCAGCCTCGTTCTTGCCCAGGGGACGTCTGTCTAAGACTTTCTATTATGGGAAAATTAAAGGGATAGTGAGCTCTCCTGGATAATGCCTGAACGATATGCATGAATTGACACTGCATAATAAAAAAATACGATGTAGCCTTGTTACATTACCTGTCCTTTTCGGAGCTACTTTTACTGTTTATGTAGGAGTTTTATGTTTCAAAGTAATCAGCATCCACCTCATGTAGGTAATGATGTTTTTGCTCTTGCAAAGGTTTTTTTTTTCCTCCTCACTAACTGCTGATCTCTGCTTTATAGCTGAATAACAATAGTAAACAACAGAATGAATGTTCAGAGATCAAGAAAACGAAGAATCATTGGAGAGATAATAGGCATTGTCATCGTGCAAATCTATATCTGCTTCTTGCCCTCCCTGTGCACCCGAGGCCATCTGCCGATGCCAGAATTTGGACGTTTACCAGTTGGAAACAAGATTAGGGGGCCAGGCCAATGTAGATTATTCCCGAGAGAGTAGTGTGTACTGAGGGCCTGAAAAAGGGTTTTGTGGGTTTGTGGGTAGTAAGTGTGTGTTTGAGTCTCTCATCTGTTCAGGCTCTTGTGAAAAATCTCATATTAGTCTGATGTGTCAACAAAAACATAATTGTGAGTCCTGGTCTGATTTTGGTGACAGGCCTGGATGTGCTTTAAAAAAAAAGCAATTAAAATATTCTAACACAGTTAACGCACTGGCCCCGAATGAACTTTTGCATGTATTGGAAGCTTTCTAAAGAGATTGTTCCTGATCTCTGGAGAGACCGTAAAGAACATGTCCACATGGATATGGCATATGATTACTGCTGTTTAGAAACGAGATGATTTTTTAGTCTGTAATAGCACTTAAAGGAATAAAAATAAAAATTCTGCCATGATTTAATGACTCATGTCGTTTGACTTCAGTGTTGTTTTTCTTCTGTGAAGGAAATGTTTTGGTCTTGGAATTTACTTGGTTTATTCAACAAAAGACGCATGAGAACTGATGTCTTTTGGCTTTTTTTAAATTGAAGTATGAGAGAAATGTTTGTTTTTCTAAGTTACAAATAAACATAATTAGTAAAACAAAATGTCACATTTTAATTTGTAATTATTTAATAATTAAATAAAGGTTCTTTATTATAATTTTTTTATTAATAATTTATGCATTATTTAATATATTTAAATGCAGTCCCTATTAAGACATGGCAATGGAAAATGACAATACAAGGGTGGGTGAAATATCTTTTTTTTTTCAATGGTTTTCATTAATTGTTTTTGTCAAGCTGTCTAGTCTCTGTTTCCCTGGGTGTCCACTAGTGGGCTCACTTCCCCTTAGGCACTTCACCGTAGGCACTAGAATTCCTCTAGTCTTGTCCTGTCATCACAGTAATTGCACTCCTGTTAATTGCACCAGGTGCAGTCACTTTATTGTCATTAGTCTCCCTATAAATACCAGTCTTTTCCTGTTGTTTGTATGGAGTCCTTACCTTTCGTGTTGCCAGCCTTCTCGTCTTCCGAGATTCATCCCTGCCTTCTCGTCCTCCGAGTTCCCATTCCTTTCCCTTTCCTGTTCCCTCTTTTGTTTATTTGTTTGGACTGCTTGTTTGGTTTTGACCTTGGCTTGTTCGACCACGATTTGGATTACCCATCAATAAAGACATCTGCAATTGGATCTCTCTCTCTCTCCCTGTGTCTCTCTGGTGCACGAACGTCACAGAAGGACTCCATCCAAAAGATCCAGCGGTATGTCTGTTCATATTTCCTCCCCAGTCACCGAGCGGAAGAGGAATGGTTTCGAGGGTACTCGCCTGGTCGTGTTTTGTGGGACCAGGGGAGGTCGCTCAGGAGTGAGTGGTCGAGAGGAGGTCCGGCATCACTCTCCACTATGGCCCCCCGTCGACCTTGGGTTCGGGAGAAACGGATGGGAGCCGGCGTCTCACCATTGTGGACAGAGAGGGGAAAGGAAGCGCAAGTCTGCCGAGACAGCGCCCATGCACAAGATGGCCGCCAGCCCAGTGCCGCTGCCCAAGATGGCCGCCATCCCAGCGCCGCTGCGCGGAATGGCCGTCGACCCAGCACCATTGCACAGGATGGCCGCCAATCAAGCACGATGAGGCAAGATGGAAGCCAGCCCAACACCACAGCACAAGATGGCCACCAGCTTAGCGCCAGGAGGCAAGATGGACGCCAGCCCAGTGCCACAGCACAAGATGGCTGCCAGCCCAGAGCCACTGGCAGAATTGACCTTCCAGAATCAGGGCTAGTCACCTTTGAACTTCCAGAGTCAGGACTAGTCACCATTGACCTTCCAGAGTCAGGGCTAGTTACCGTGGACTTTCCAGAGTCAAGGCTAGTCACTGTTGACCTTCCAGAGTTAAGTCAAGTCAATGGTGACCTTCAAGGACAGAGCCAAGTCACTGGTGATCTTCAAGGACAGAGTCAAGTAACTGGTGATCTTCAAGGACAGAGTCAAGTCACCGGTGATCTTCAGGAACAGAGTCCAGTCACCGGTGATCTTCAAGGACCGAGTCAAGTCACCAGTGATCGTCATGAACAAAGGCAAGTCACCATTGATCTTCATGAACAAGGAGACACCATGGGAGTACCAGAGTCTCGTCATTTCAATGTGGACCTACCAGAGCCTCTCCACATCTCTGATGAACTACCAGTACCAGAACTACCATCACAGTAATTGCACTCCTGTTAATTGCACCAGGTGCAGTCACTTTATTGTCATTAGTCTCCCTATAAATACCAGTCTTTTCCTGTTGTTTGTATGGAGTCCTTACCTTTCGTGTTGCCAGCCTTCTCGTCTTCCGAGATTCATCCCTGCCTTCTCGTCCTCCGAGTTCCCATTCCTTTCCCTTTCCTGTTCCCTCTTTTGTTTATTTGTTTGGACTGCTTGTTTGGTTTTGACCTTGGCTTGTTCGACCACGATTTGGATTACCCATCAATAAAGACATCTGCAATTGGATCTCTCTCTCTCTCCCTGTGTCTCTCTGGTGCACGAACGTCACAGAAGGACTCCATCCAAAAGATCCAGCGGTATGTCTGTTCATATTTCCTCCCCAGTCACCGAGCGGAAGAGGAATGGTTTCGAGGGTACTCGCCTGGTCGTGTTTTGTGGGACCAGGGGAGGTCGCTCAGGAGTGAGTGGTCGAGAGGAGGTCCGGCATCACTCTCCACTATGGCCCCCCGTCGACCTTGGGTTCGGGAGAAACGGATGGGAGCCGGCGTCTCACCATTGTGGACAGAGAGGGGAAAGGAAGCGCAAGTCTGCCGAGACAGCGCCCATGCACAAGATGGCCGCCAGCCCAGTGCCGCTGCCCAAGATGGCCGCCATCCCAGCGCCGCTGCGCAGAATGGCCGTCGACCCAGCACCATTGCACAAGATGGCCGCCAATCAAGCACGATGAGGCAAGATGGAAGCCAGCCCAACACCACAGCACAAGATGGCCGCCAGCTTAGCGCCACGAGGCAAGATGGATGCCAGCCCAGTGCCACAGCACAAGATGGCTGCCAGCCCAGAGCCACTGGCAGAATTGACCTTCCAGAATCAGGGCTAGTCACCTTTGAACTTCCAGAGTCAGGACTAGTCACCATTGACCTTCCAGAGTCAGGGCTAGTTACCGTGGACTTTCCAGAGTCAAGGCTAGTCACTGTTGACCTTCCAGAGTTAAGTCAAGTCAATGGTGACCTTCAAGGACAGAGCCAAGTCACTGGTGATCTTCAAGGACAGAGTCAAGTAACTGGTGATCTTCAAGGACAGAGTCAAGTCACCGGTGATCTTCAGGAACAGAGTCCAGTCAACCGGTGATCTTCAAGGACCGAGTCAAGTCACCAGTGATCGTCATGAACAAAGGCAAGTCACCATTGATCTTCATGAACAAGGAGACACCATGGGAGTACCAGAGTCTCGTCATTTCAATGTGGACCTACCAGAGCCTCTCCACGTCTCTGATGAACTACCAGTACCAGAACTACCATCACAGTGATTTATGTGAAGGACTTCAGGATGACATGCTCCTAATTGCGATTGTGCAACCGCTTCTATTCATAGCTGAGTTTTGCTGAGTTTAAAGTGATGTCATGTTTCAAGGCCGGGGAAACAGGATTGTATCAGATTCGCAGGGAAAGACATGTTTGGGGAAGCTGTATTTTGGGCTCTCTAAGTTCTGTCCTCCTGTACCTAATCATCCTTTTTATCTCCAGCAAGATTTCTGCAAGAGAGAGAGAGAGCGTGTAAGCATGACGTCCCAGCACTGGCACCTCAGGAAGGGAGGAAAAACTCAGCATCAGCAGTCATGAAAACAACTGTTTGCTGTTTTCCCTCTGATCCTTTCCATGCTGTCGCCAATTAATATTCCGTCCCATTTCTGCTCAATGTTCTCCGTGAACTTCTGACAAACCTCCTTGACCCCTTTCCAGACCGGCATCTAGGCCAGGCAGCCTCGTTCTTGCCCAGGGGACGTCTGTCTAAGACTTTCTATTATGGGAAAATTAAAGGGATAGTGAGCTCTCCTGGATAATGCCTGAACGATATGCATGAATTGACACTGCATAATAAAAAAATACGATGTAGCCTTGTTACATTACCTGTCCTTTTCGGAGCTACTTTTACTGTTTATGTAGGAGTTTTATGTTTCAAAGTAATCAGCATCCACCTCATGTAGGTAATGATGTTTTTGCTCTTGCAAAGGTTTTTTTTTTCCTCCTCACTAACTGCTGATCTCTGCTTTATAGCTGAATAACAATAGTAAACAACAGAATGAATGTTCAGAGATCAAGAAAACGAAGAATCATTGGAGAGATAATAGGCATTGTCATCGTGCAAATCTATATCTGCTTCTTGCCCTCCCTGTGCACCCGAGGCCATCTGCCGATGCCAGAATTTGGACGTTTACCAGTTGGAAACAAGATTAGGGGGCCAGGCCAATGTAGATTATTCCCGAGAGAGTAGTGTGTACTGAGGGCCTGAAAAAGGGTTTTGTGGGTTTGTGGGTAGTAAGTGTGTGTTTGAGTCTCTCATCTGTTCAGGCTCTTGTGAAAAATCTCATATTAGTCTGATGTGTCAACAAAAACATAATTGTGAGTCCTGGTCTGATTTTGGTGACAGGCCTGGATGTGCTTTAAAAAAAAAGCAATTAAAATATTCTAACACAGTTAACGCACTGGCCCCGAATGAACTTTTGCATGTATTGGAAGCTTTCTAAAGAGATTGTTCCTGATCTCTGGAGAGACCGTAAAGAACATGTCCACATGGATATGGCATATGATTACTGCTGTTTAGAAACGAGATGATTTTTTAGTCTGTAATAGCACTTAAAGGAATAAAAATAAAAATTCTGCCATGATTTAATGACTCATGTCGTTTGACTTCAGTGTTGTTTTTCTTCTGTGAAGGAAATGTTTTGGTCTTGGAATTTACTTGTCCTGTCATCACAGTAATTGCACTCCTGTTAATTGCACCAGGTGCAGTCACTTTATTGTCATTAGTCTCCCTATAAATACCAGTCTTTTCCTGTTGTTTGTATGGAGTCCTTACCTTTCGTGTTGCCAGCCTTCTCGTCTTCCGAGATTCATCCCTGCCTTCTCGTCCTCCGAGTTCCCATTCCTTTCCCTTTCCTGTTCCCTCTTTTGTTTATTTGTTTGGACTGCTTGTTTGGTTTTGACCTTGGCTTGTTCGACCACGATTTGGATTACCCATCAATAAAGACATCTGCAATTGGATCTCTCTCTCTCTCCCTGTGTCTCTCTGGTGCACGAACGTCACAGAAGGACTCCATCCAAAAGATCCAGCGGTATGTCTGTTCATATTTCCTCCCCAGTCACCGAGCGGAAGAGGAATGGTTTCGAGGGTACTCGCCTGGTCGTGTTTTGTGGGACCAGGGGAGGTCGCTCAGGAGTGAGTGGTCGAGAGGAGGTCCGGCATCACTCTCCACTATGGCCCCCCGTCGACCTTGGGTTCGGGAGAAACGGATGGGAGCCGGCGTCTCACCATTGTGGACAGAGAGGGGAAAGGAAGCGCAAGTCTGCCGAGACAGCGCCCATGCACAAGATGGCCGCCAGCCCAGTGCCGCTGCCCAAGATGGCCGCCATCCCAGCGCCGCTGCGCGGAATGGCCGTCGACCCAGCACCATTGCACAGGATGGCCGCCAATCAAGCACGATGAGGCAAGATGGAAGCCAGCCCAACACCACAGCACAAGATGGCCACCAGCTTAGCGCCACGAGGCAAGATGGACGCCAGCCCAGTGCCACAGCACAAGATGGCTGCCAGCCCAGAGCCACTGGCAGAATTGACCTTCCAGAATCAGGGCTAGTCACCTTTGAACTTCCAGAGTCAGGACTAGTCACCATTGACCTTCCAGAGTCAGGGCTAGTTACCGTGGACTTTCCAGAGTCAAGGCTAGTCACTGTTGACCTTCCAGAGTTAAGTCAAGTCAATGGTGACCTTCAAGGACAGAGCCAAGTCACTGGTGATCTTCAAGGACAGAGTCAAGTAACTGGTGATCTTCAAGGACAGAGTCAAGTCACCGGTGATCTTCAGGAACAGAGTCCAGTCACCGGTGATCTTCAAGGACCGAGTCAAGTCACCAGTGATCGTCATGAACAAAGGCAAGTCACCATTGATCTTCATGAACAAGGAGACACCATGGGAGTACCAGAGTCTCGTCATTTCAATGTGGACCTACCAGAGCCTCTCCACATCTCTGATGAACTACCAGTACCAGAACTACCATCACAGTAATTGCACTCCTGTTAATTGCACCAGGTGCAGTCACTTTATTGTCATTAGTCTCCCTATAAATACCAGTCTTTTCCTGTTGTTTGTATGGAGTCCTTACCTTTCGTGTTGCCAGCCTTCTCGTCTTCCGAGATTCATCCCTGCCTTCTCGTCCTCCGAGTTCCCATTCCTTTCCCTTTCCTGTTCCCTCTTTTGTTTATTTGTTTGGACTGCTTGTTTGGTTTTGACCTTGGCTTGTTCGACCACGATTTGGATTACCCATCAATAAAGACATCTGCAATTGGATCTCTCTCTCTCTCCCTGTGTCTCTCTGGTGCACGAACGTCACAGAAGGACTCCATCCAAAAGATCCAGCGGTATGTCTGTTCATATTTCCTCCCCAGTCACCGAGCGGAAGAGGAATGGTTTCGAGGGTACTCGCCTGGTCGTGTTTTGTGGGACCAGGGGAGGTCGCTCAGGAGTGAGTGGTCGAGAGGAGGTCCGGCATCACTCTCCACTATGGCCCCCCGTCGACCTTGGGTTCGGGAGAAACGGATGGGAGCCGGCGTCTCACCATTGTGGACAGAGAGGGGAAAGGAAGCGCAAGTCTGCCGAGACAGCGCCCATGCACAAGATGGCCGCCAGCCCAGTGCCGCTGCCCAAGATGGCCGCCATCCCAGCGCCGCTGCGCAGAATGGCCGTCGACCCAGCACCATTGCACAAGATGGCCGCCAATCAAGCACGATGAGGCAAGATGGAAGCCAGCCCAACACCACAGCACAAGATGGCCGCCAGCTTAGCGCCACGAGGCAAGATGGATGCCAGCCCAGTGCCACAGCACAAGATGGCTGCCAGCCCAGAGCCACTGGCAGAATTGACCTTCCAGAATCAGGGCTAGTCACCTTTGAACTTCCAGAGTCAGGACTAGTCACCATTGACCTTCCAGAGTCAGGGCTAGTTACCGTGGACTTTCCAGAGTCAAGGCTAGTCACTGTTGACCTTCCAGAGTTAAGTCAAGTCAATGGTGACCTTCAAGGACAGAGCCAAGTCACTGGTGATCTTCAAGGACAGAGTCAAGTAACTGGTGATCTTCAAGGACAGAGTCAAGTCACCGGTGATCTTCAGGAACAGAGTCCAGTCAACCGGTGATCTTCAAGGACCGAGTCAAGTCACCAGTGATCGTCATGAACAAAGGCAAGTCACCATTGATCTTCATGAACAAGGAGACACCATGGGAGTACCAGAGTCTCGTCATTTCAATGTGGACCTACCAGAGCCTCTCCACGTCTCTGATGAACTACCAGTACCAGAACTACCATCACAGTGATTTATGTGAAGGACTTCAGGATGACATGCTCCTAATTGCGATTGTGCAACCGCTTCTATTCATAGCTGAGTTTTGCTGAGTTTAAAGTGATGTCATGTTTCAAGGCCGGGGAAACAGGATTGTATCAGATTCGCAGGGAAAGACATGTTTGGGGAAGCTGTATTTTGGGCTCTCTAAGTTCTGTCCTCCTGTACCTAATCATCCTTTTTATCTCCAGCAAGATTTCTGCAAGAGAGAGAGAGAGCGTGTAAGCATGACGTCCCAGCACTGGCACCTCAGGAAGGGAGGAAAAACTCAGCATCAGCAGTCATGAAAACAACTGTTTGCTGTTTTCCCTCTGATCCTTTCCATGCTGTCGCCAATTAATATTCCGTCCCATTTCTGCTCAATGTTCTCCGTGAACTTCTGACAAACCTCCTTGACCCCTTTCCAGACCGGCATCTAGGCCAGGCAGCCTCGTTCTTGCCCAGGGGACGTCTGTCTAAGACTTTCTATTATGGGAAAATTAAAGGGATAGTGAGCTCTCCTGGATAATGCCTGAACGATATGCATGAATTGACACTGCATAATAAAAAAATACGATGTAGCCTTGTTACATTACCTGTCCTTTTCGGAGCTACTTTTACTGTTTATGTAGGAGTTTTATGTTTCAAAGTAATCAGCATCCACCTCATGTAGGTAATGATGTTTTTGCTCTTGCAAAGGTTTTTTTTTTCCTCCTCACTAACTGCTGATCTCTGCTTTATAGCTGAATAACAATAGTAAACAACAGAATGAATGTTCAGAGATCAAGAAAACGAAGAATCATTGGAGAGATAATAGGCATTGTCATCGTGCAAATCTATATCTGCTTCTTGCCCTCCCTGTGCACCCGAGGCCATCTGCCGATGCCAGAATTTGGACGTTTACCAGTTGGAAACAAGATTAGGGGGCCAGGCCAATGTAGATTATTCCCGAGAGAGTAGTGTGTACTGAGGGCCTGAAAAAGGGTTTTGTGGGTTTGTGGGTAGTAAGTGTGTGTTTGAGTCTCTCATCTGTTCAGGCTCTTGTGAAAAATCTCATATTAGTCTGATGTGTCAACAAAAACATAATTGTGAGTCCTGGTCTGATTTTGGTGACAGGCCTGGATGTGCTTTAAAAAAAAAGCAATTAAAATATTCTAACACAGTTAACGCACTGGCCCCGAATGAACTTTTGCATGTATTGGAAGCTTTCTAAAGAGATTGTTCCTGATCTCTGGAGAGACCGTAAAGAACATGTCCACATGGATATGGCATATGATTACTGCTGTTTAGAAACGAGATGATTTTTTAGTCTGTAATAGCACTTAAAGGAATAAAAATAAAAATTCTGCCATGATTTAATGACTCATGTCGTTTGACTTCAGTGTTGTTTTTCTTCTGTGAAGGAAATGTTTTGGTCTTGGAATTTACTTGTCCTGTCATCACAGTAATTGCACTCCTGTTAATTGCACCAGGTGCAGTCACTTTATTGTCATTAGTCTCCCTATAAATACCAGTCTTTTCCTGTTGTTTGTATGGAGTCCTTACCTTTCGTGTTGCCAGCCTTCTCGTCTTCCGAGATTCATCCCTGCCTTCTCGTCCTCCGAGTTCCCATTCCTTTCCCTTTCCTGTTCCCTCTTTTGTTTATTTGTTTGGACTGCTTGTTTGGTTTTGACCTTGGCTTGTTCGACCACGATTTGGATTACCCATCAATAAAGACATCTGCAATTGGATCTCTCTCTCTCTCCCTGTGTCTCTCTGGTGCACGAACGTCACAGAAGGACTCCATCCAAAAGATCCAGCGGTATGTCTGTTCATATTTCCTCCCCAGTCACCGAGCGGAAGAGGAATGGTTTCGAGGGTACTCGCCTGGTCGTGTTTTGTGGGACCAGGGGAGGTCGCTCAGGAGTGAGTGGTCGAGAGGAGGTCCGGCATCACTCTCCACTATGGCCCCCCGTCGACCTTGGGTTCGGGAGAAACGGATGGGAGCCGGCGTCTCACCATTGTGGACAGAGAGGGGAAAGGAAGCGCAAGTCTGCCGAGACAGCGCCCATGCACAAGATGGCCGCCAGCCCAGTGCCGCTGCCCAAGATGGCCGCCATCCCAGCGCCGCTGCGCGGAATGGCCGTCGACCCAGCACCATTGCACAGGATGGCCGCCAATCAAGCACGATGAGGCAAGATGGAAGCCAGCCCAACACCACAGCACAAGATGGCCACCAGCTTAGCGCCACGAGGCAAGATGGACGCCAGCCCAGTGCCACAGCACAAGATGGCTGCCAGCCCAGAGCCACTGGCAGAATTGACCTTCCAGAATCAGGGCTAGTCACCTTTGAACTTCCAGAGTCAGGACTAGTCACCATTGACCTTCCAGAGTCAGGGCTAGTTACCGTGGACTTTCCAGAGTCAAGGCTAGTCACTGTTGACCTTCCAGAGTTAAGTCAAGTCAATGGTGACCTTCAAGGACAGAGCCAAGTCACTGGTGATCTTCAAGGACAGAGTCAAGTAACTGGTGATCTTCAAGGACAGAGTCAAGTCACCGGTGATCTTCAGGAACAGAGTCCAGTCACCGGTGATCTTCAAGGACCGAGTCAAGTCACCAGTGATCGTCATGAACAAAGGCAAGTCACCATTGATCTTCATGAACAAGGAGACACCATGGGAGTACCAGAGTCTCGTCATTTCAATGTGGACCTACCAGAGCCTCTCCACATCTCTGATGAACTACCAGTACCAGAACTACCATCACAGTAATTGCACTCCTGTTAATTGCACCAGGTGCAGTCACTTTATTGTCATTAGTCTCCCTATAAATACCAGTCTTTTCCTGTTGTTTGTATGGAGTCCTTACCTTTCGTGTTGCCAGCCTTCTCGTCTTCCGAGATTCATCCCTGCCTTCTCGTCCTCCGAGTTCCCATTCCTTTCCCTTTCCTGTTCCCTCTTTTGTTTATTTGTTTGGACTGCTTGTTTGGTTTTGACCTTGGCTTGTTCGACCACGATTTGGATTACCCATCAATAAAGACATCTGCAATTGGATCTCTCTCTCTCTCCCTGTGTCTCTCTGGTGCACGAACGTCACAGAAGGACTCCATCCAAAAGATCCAGCGGTATGTCTGTTCATATTTCCTCCCCAGTCACCGAGCGGAAGAGGAATGGTTTCGAGGGTACTCGCCTGGTCGTGTTTTGTGGGACCAGGGGAGGTCGCTCAGGAGTGAGTGGTCGAGAGGAGGTCCGGCATCACTCTCCACTATGGCCCCCCGTCGACCTTGGGTTCGGGAGAAACGGATGGGAGCCGGCGTCTCACCATTGTGGACAGAGAGGGGAAAGGAAGCGCAAGTCTGCCGAGACAGCGCCCATGCACAAGATGGCCGCCAGCCCAGTGCCGCTGCCCAAGATGGCCGCCATCCCAGCGCCGCTGCGCAGAATGGCCGTCGACCCAGCACCATTGCACAGGATGGCCGCCAATCAAGCACGATGAGGCAAGATGGAAGCCAGCCCAACACCACAGCACAAGATGGCCGCCAGCTTAGCGCCACGAGGCAAGATGGATGCCAGCCCAGTGCCACAGCACAAGATGGCTGCCAGCCCAGAGCCACTGGCAGAATTGACCTTCCAGAATCAGGGCTAGTCACCTTTGAACTTCCAGAGTCAGGACTAGTCACCATTGACCTTCCAGAGTCAGGGCTAGTTACCGTGGACTTTCCAGAGTCAAGGCTAGTCACTGTTGACCTTCCAGAGTTAAGTCAAGTCAATGGTGACCTTCAAGGACAGAGCCAAGTCACTGGTGATCTTCAAGGACAGAGTCAAGTAACTGGTGATCTTCAAGGACAGAGTCAAGTCACCGGTGATCTTCAGGAACAGAGTCCAGTCAACCGGTGATCTTCAAGGACCGAGTCAAGTCACCAGTGATCGTCATGAACAAAGGCAAGTCACCATTGATCTTCATGAACAAGGAGACACCATGGGAGTACCAGAGTCTCGTCATTTCAATGTGGACCTACCAGAGCCTCTCCACGTCTCTGATGAACTACCAGTACCAGAACTACCATCACAGTAATTGCACTCCTGTTAATTGCACCAGGTGCAGTCACTTTATTGTCATTAGTCTCCCTATAAATACCAGTCTTTTCCTGTTGTTTGTATGGAGTCCTTACCTTTCGTGTTGCCAGCCTTCTCGTCTTCCGAGATTCATCCCTGCCTTCTCGTCCTCCGAGTTCCCATTCCTTTCCCTTTCCTGTTCCCTCTTTTGTTTATTTGTTTGGACTGCTTGTTTGGTTTTGACCTTGGCTTGTTCGACCACGATTTGGATTACCCATCAATAAAGACATCTGCAATTGGATCTCTCTCTCTCTCCCTGTGTCTCTCTGGTGCACGAACGTCACAGAAGGACTCCATCCAAAAGATCCAGCGGTATGTCTGTTCATATTTCCTCCCCAGTCACCGAGCGGAAGAGGAATGGTTTCGAGGGTACTCGCCTGGTCGTGTTTTGTGGGACCAGGGGAGGTCGCTCAGGAGTGAGTGGTCGAGAGGAGGTCCGGCATCACTCTCCACTATGGCCCCCCGTCGACCTTGGGTTCGGGAGAAACGGATGGGAGCCGGCGTCTCACCATTGTGGACAGAGAGGGGAAAGGAAGCGCAAGTCTGCCGAGACAGCGCCCATGCACAAGATGGCCGCCAGCCCAGTGCCGCTGCCCAAGATGGCCGCCATCCCAGCGCCGCTGCGCAGAATGGCCGTCGACCCAGCACCATTGCACAGGATGGCCGCCAATCAAGCACGATGAGGCAAGATGGAAGCCAGCCCAACACCACAGCACAAGATGGCCGCCAGCTTAGCGCCACGAGGCAAGATGGACGCCAGCCCAGTGCCACAGCACAAGATGGCTGCCAGCCCAGAGCCACTGGCAGAATTGACCTTCCAGAATCAGGGCTAGTCACCTTTGAACTTCCAGAGTCAGGACTAGTCACCATTGACCTTCCAGAGTCAGGGCTAGTTACCGTGGACTTTCCAGAGTCAAGGCTAGTCACTGTTGACCTTCCAGAGTTAAGTCAAGTCAATGGTGACCTTCAAGGACAGAGCCAAGTCACTGGTGATCTTCAAGGACAGAGTCAAGTAACTGGTGATCTTCAAGGACAGAGTCAAGTCACCGGTGATCTTCAGGAACAGAGTCCAGTCACCGGTGATCTTCAAGGACCGAGTCAAGTCACCAGTGATCGTCATGAACAAAGGCAAGTCACCATTGATCTTCATGAACAAAGAGACACCATGGGAGTACCAGAGTCTCGTCTTTTCAATGTGGACCTACCAGAGCCTCTCCACGTCTCTGATGAACTACCAGAGTCTCTCCACGTATCTGATGAGCTACCAGAGTCTCTCCTCACTTCTGCGGAACTTCCAGACCCTCGTCACGTCTCAGTTGAACTCTCTAAGCACCCGACTGATCCTGCTGTGGCCACGGAGGCTACCCTTAACTTGTTCATGTTTTTTGTTTCAGACTTGCCCAATCAGACTTGTCCTCCTGTTTGTCCGGCCGCACGGATGTGGTGGTCTTCCGCACCGCCCTGGGGGTCTTCCGTCCCGACCACACGGTTGTGGTGGTCTTCTGCTCCGCCCTGGGGGACTCCGGTCTCGACCACACGGACGTGGTGGTCTTCTTTTTTTTTTGTTCTTCTGTCTGTGTCTTTTTTTTCTGTTTTCTCCTATGGACCTGGCCCTCCGTCCCTCCCCCTGATCCTCCGCCGGTCCACCTCCCTCCTGGGTTTCTTGTCTGTGTCTTTCGTTCTGTTTCCCTCTAAGAACCTGGCCCTCCATCCCTCCCCCTGATCCTCCGCTGGTCCACCACCCTCCTGGACTCCTTGTTTTGTGTTGCACTTCTCTTGTCTCTGTTTTTCCCATTCTACCTGGTCCTCTTATCTCTGTTTTCCCCATTTTACCTGGCCCTCCGTCCCTTCACCTGGTCCTCCGCCGCTCCACCTCCCTCCTGGTTTCTTTGTGTCTTTGGTTTTCCCTTGGGTTCGGGTGGAGCATCTGGCAGCTGCTCCGTGGAGGAGGGGGTAATGTCACGCTGTCTAGTCTCTGTTTCCCTGGGTGTCCACTAGTGGGCTCACTTCCCCTTAGGCACTTCACCAGAATTCCTGTAGTCTTGTCCTGTCATCACAGTAATTGCACTCCTGTTAATTGCACCAGGTGAAGTCACTTTATTGTCATTAGCCTCCCTATAAATACCAGTCTTTTCCTGTTGTTTGTTTGGAGTCCTTACCTTCCGTGTTGCCAGCCTTCTCGTCTTCCGAGATTCATCCCTGTCTTCTCATCCTCCGAGTTCCCATTCCTTTCCCTTTCCTGTTCCCTCTTTTGTTTATTTGTTTGGACTGCTTGTTTGGTTTTGACCTTGGCTTGTTTGACCACGATTTGGATTACCCATCAATAAAGACATCTGCAATTGGATCTCTCTCTCTCCCTGTGTCTCTCTGGTGCACGAACGTCACAGTTTTACACTATCCTTCTTCTGTAAAGCACTAAAGGGCATTTTTGGTCTTGGAGATTCTTTGCTTTGTTTGCAAAATGATTTATGAGAGAATTTTCTATAAATAAAAATAATTACTCATATTTATTTTAAGTAACAATTCATTTAAATACATATTTATTAAAAATGTATTTTTTATTTTATTATATTTAAATGGATGACCTTATAAGACATGGTGATTGAAAAAAAACATTTTAATGAGAGGAAAATACATTTAGTCCCTTTGCTAATGATTTGCATTCTCCCAAGTAATTTTGCATTCACCTTTAATTTACTTCTGTGCAACACTAACAAAACTTTTTTGGTTCATGCAACAAAAGTGGATGATTTTTGCATTGTAATTGGTGACATGACATATTTGGCCATTTTTTAATTTAACAAAAGCTTGAATGAGATTTATGAGTGAGGAAAAATGTTTTTAAGCAATAAATAAGCATAATTAGTAGCCTAAAGATTAAAATTTTATTTAATTTATAATTTTAATTTATTTATTTGTTCATAATTTAGCATATTCATACAGTGCCCTTAAAGAGACATGAATAAATAAATATATATACAGGTCCTTCTCAAAAAACTTGCATATTGTGATAAAGTTGATTATTTTCCATAATGTAATGATAAAAATTTAACTTTCATATATTTTAGATTCATTGCACACCAACTGAAATATTTCAGGTCTTTTATTGTTTTAATACTGATGATTTTGGCATACAGCTCATGAAAACCCAAAATGTCTGTCTCAAAAAATTAGCATATTTCATCCGACCAATAAAAGAAAAGTGTTTTTAATACAAAAAAAGTGTTACCTTCAAATAATTATGTTCAGTTATGCACTCAATACTTGGTCGGGAATCCTTTTGCAGAAAGGACTGCTTCAATGCGGCGTGGCATGGAGGCAATCAGCCTGTGGCACTGCTGAGGTGTTATGGAGGCCCAGGATGCTTCGATAGCGGCCTTAAGCTCATCCAGAGTGTTGGGTCTTGCGTCTCTCAACTTTCTCTTCACAATATCCCACAGATTCTCTATGGGGTTCAGGTCAGGAGAGTTGGCAGGCCAATTGAGCACAGTAATACCATGGTCAGTAAACCATTTACCAGTGGTTTTGGCACTGTGAGCAGGTGCCAGGTCGTGCTGAAAAATGAAATCTTCATCTCCATAAAGCTTTTCAGCAGATGGAAGCATGAAGTGCTCCAAAATCTCCTGATAGCTAGCTGCATTGACCCTGCCCTTGATAAAACACAGTGGACCAACACCAGCAGCTGACATGGCACCCCAAACCATCACTGACTGTGGGTACTTGACACTGGACTTCAGGCATTTTGGCATTTCCCTTCCCCAGTCTTCCTCCAGACTCTGGCACCTTGATTTCCGAATGACATGCAAAATTTGTCCAAAAGTCCAGTGCTGCTTCTCTGTAGCCCAGGTCAGGTGCTTCTGCCGCTGTTTCTGGTTCAAAAGTGGCTTGACCTGGGGAATGCGGCACCTGTAGCCCATTTCCTGCACACGCCTGTGCACGTTGGCTCTGGATGTTTCTACTCCAGACTCAGTCCACTGCTTCCGCTGGTCCCCCAAGGTCTGGAATCGGTCCTTCTCCACAATCTTCCTCAGGGTCCGGTCACCTCTTCTCGTTGTGCAGCGTTTTTTGCCACACTTTTTCCTTCCCACAGACTTCCCACTGAGGTGCCTTGATACAGCACTCTGGGAACAGCCTGTTCGTTCAGAAATTTCTTTCTTTGTCTTACCCTCTTGCTTGAGGGTGTCAATGATGGCCTTCTGGCCAGCAGTCTTACCCATGATTTCGGTTTTGAGTAATGAACCAGGCTGGGAGTTTTTAAAAGCCTCAGGAATCTTTTGCAGGTGTTTAGAGTTAATTAGTTGATTCAGATGATTAGGTTAATAGCTTGTTTAGAGAACCTTTTCATGACATGCAAATTTTTTGAGATAGGAATTTTGGGTTTTCATGAGCTGTATGCCAAAATCAACAGTATTAAAACAATAAAAGGCCTGAAATATTTCAGTTGGTGTGCAATGAATCTAAAATATATGAAAGTTTTTATCATTACATTATGGAAAATAATGAACTTTATCACAATATGCAATTTTTTTAGAAGGACCTGTATATATATATATATATATATATATATAAAATGGGAGGAAAAAAACTATTTAAATTAATATATTTTGCGTTCCCCTATGAAACTTTGCATTTGCAAAAAGCTCAAAAGTATTGCAAACAAGGTCAACATTTCTCTGGAAAATGCAAACATTTTGTATTGTTCACGCAAAAATAATAATAAAGAAATTTCCTTTCAGCTCATATTTCTTACCCATCACCTTGTCCCTTGGTGGCTTTGTATTTTTATAATATTGTATATAATTTGTTTTACTGACAAACCTTTATTAGAGAAATTAAATTTCTTTGAATTGCAGTTCGGTAAACTCTTTTTCCTGTTATTCAAATCTAGTGGGTGTGGCCAGTTTAAATTCCCACTCATTAAATGGAAGGGAATGCTTTCTTAAATTCAGAATTGTACCTGATTCTGCCGACCACACATCTTAAACATGGTCAAATCTCTATAATGCACAACCTTGAGTGGCTTATATAGCATTCCTGTTGCTCAAAGAGTAGATCACTGTGCTAGCATTATCAAGGTTATGGGTTTGATTCACAGGGAATGTTTGAACTGATAAAATGTATAGTTTAACTGCAGTAGTGCAAGTCACTTCAGCTAAAATCTTATTTATGTCATTACTCCAAAAAAATGTATCCGAGTTTTGATTTGCATATACTGTCTGTATTATTGAAGAAAAGTGTTCAGACAGTTTCGTTCTGGTGATGCTGTAGACAGGATATAAGTGCAGAACATCAACATCACTGTAAAAACAAATATTGGTTTAATTTACGCCACCTGCAGATCGGTCTCCTGTGAAGGGATGGAACATGATGTGAATATGAATGTGCCGTATGATGATTGCATTCTCTCTCTCTCTCTCTCTCTCTCTCTCTCTCTCAATCTCTCTTTTGTTGTGTTGTTGTCAGTGACTGATCCAAAATGCAGAGTACACCTCAGAAAAATGTTTATCGCACCAGGACCCTTTCAGAAACATCAGAAAATGACATTTCAAAAGTATTGCTATTTGCTTGTAAAGCTGTGAATAATTGTGCTATGGTGGTTTCATTCCTCACCATCCAAAAACTGTGTGCAGCTTTTTTTTTTTTTTTTGCATTTTTTACTTGCTTGTTTGAGATATAAAAAAGATTGATGCACCAGCTATAAATAATACAATAACCTTCAGCTTTCAGAACTTACTTAATCCAGCAAGAGTATTTATTGAATGACTTGATTTGATTTTAACTGAAAAATGAGGTGGTTTAATTATAAGTCATACATGACTAAGTACAAATAAGTCATTAAGAAAAAGGGCTGGCTTAAATTTATTTCAGAAAGTAATGAACAATTTATTTGGGAAATAAATTAGTTTTAATGTAGTATGTGAAGCAGTAGGATTTATTTTAAAGTTAGGTTTTTTAATTGTATGTAGCATATCCTGAAAAGAGACACTTTATTATTTTTGATGTATGTATGTCTAAGAAAGAATTTAGTCTAGTCTTTAATTTTAATGAAAATGTAAATTATAATTTCATATATATTTTTTAGAATATTTTCCCATTAAAATGTTGTTCAATATTTTAGTAAACAATTTATGTAAATAATATTTACTGAAATATTATTGTATATTTCGTGTGTATATATATATATATATATATATATATATATATATATATATAAACAGGAATTTAATCTAGTACACTAGTAATGTTCTAATGAATTCTGTTTAATTTAAACTCTTTATTCAGTCATTAAATTTCCTGGTTGTAAACTGTATACCTTTGCAAATGTCATCCACGAATTGCATGCATATAGAAAATGTGTATATTGTACACAGTATGCATACTGTAAAAAATCCTTTGAATAATATCATAAACAAACATACCTATAGTGTTACATCTTAACCATGACAACCCCTCAAAATGAATTAACCCTCATGCAGTGTGTAGGAGGACAGCGCTGATTATGGCTGCTGCGGTGTGTGTGAGTGTTTATGAGAAGCACATCACTTTAATAGCATTCTGCAATTCTATGATGGTATATTTTGCTATTAAACATGGGTAATGGGATGTGTTAGGGGTCTTTTAGAGCCCCAGGGGCCTCAGAGATGAGCTTTGGAGCCTTGCGAATTGAAATATGCTTGTACTTTTATAAACTAATTTACACAATTACATTAAATGTGACTGCAAAATAGATTCTAAGCAAGCATTTATCATTAAATAAGCATAATCATATTTACACAAATTCCCATTGTCTTCTACACACACACACACACACACAAATAGAGTTGTTAAGTGTTTGACTGACGTTGGTGTTTGTTGCAGGTATGGAGACATGGTTCCAAACACCATCGCTGGAAAGATCTTTGGCTCTATCTGCTCTCTCAGTGGCGTGCTGGTTATCGCCCTTCCTGTACCCGTCATCGTGTCCAACTTCAGCCGAATCTACCATCAGAACCAGAGAGCGGACAAGATGCGAGCCCAGCAGGTACTACATAACCGCTTCATCTCAGTCTAGATTTGTTCTGGATATTATTTTGGTTTTAAGAACTAATTCCTCCACAATTAAGTCTTTGCAAAATAGGTTTTTCAATTAGAAATATATGATAGAGTTGGATATAGGCCTGTCGCAATAATCAGTATATATATAATGTGGTCTAGTCATGAGGTGCTAGTTCAAATAAAAAAAAATGCTTCTACAAATAAGTTTAATCTGTAGATATACTCTTGTCAAGGGATCTGTGCTTTTGTGTATACAGACATCTGACTGAGTAGTGATTGTGTATGTCAGCAATAGTGTGCACCCTTAATTTACAGAGAAAAGAAGGTCAGGGAAAGTAGATGGAAAATCTCCATACAAGTTCTTTGTGCATTTTTCTTTCTTTTTTTCAACTTGTTACTTTGCACATTTATATATATAATTTCCATAATCTAAATATGTCTTGTCATTTGGAAGTGTGTAGGCCTTATTGCATTATTATGCTGTTACATTATGATTATATATTCAGTGGCATAAAATGGTCTTTTAAATAACAATTATTAAAACTTATCATGACATCCCTAGTTGGATGCTATGCCAAATCAAGAATGTGATTGGATGCTTTATTGACTGGATTACGATGTAGTGAGCGGAGGCAGAAATCCGAGACAACAATGGAGGACAAAATCAGCGTCACTGTATGTGGATACCCGGAGCTGTACGATACATCTTCATACTTTTATAGAAACAGTGGCTCCATTTATCATTTGAAAACAAGAAAACTATAACAATCTAAACAAAAAACACCACTCTCTCCTTTCGTTTTCATTTAAACATATTTATAGCCGCAAAAATGTAGTTCAGGGAAATTTGTAGGACTATATAGCCTACACTACAATTAAACAAAATATTATATCAAACAGTATTGCCTCTTTTTATTTTCATTTTAACATATTAATAGATTAATTGAATAAAGACCAAATGCTGCATGAACTCAACTTGCAGCCCCTCACATGATGCAAATTCGCATCTGTTGTGAAGTGAGTTTCACACGCAAATTAAGTGAATTTCAGGTGCAAAAGAAGCGAGTAAACTCATATTGTTCAAGCATCCAACTACGCGTGAATAGCGCGATTTGTTCGTGCAAGTTGCATTTGTTGTGAATGCCCCATAAGACCTTTGTTCATCTTCAGAACACAAATTAAGATATTTGATGCATTCTGAGAACTCTCTGACCCTCCATAGACAGCAAGGATCTTTACACGATCAAGGCTCAGAAACATAGCAAGGAGATCGTTTAAACAATCCGTACACGGATAAGTTGTTTACATTCAGATCAAAGAGTAAACAACTTAAAAAGCATATGTTGTATATGTATGTGATACTCTCCAAAATGGCGCTATAGGGTGACACAGAGGAGACGAATTGTTGAATAAGTCAGTATTTTTGTTTTCTTTGCACACAAAATGTATCCTCACTATGGTTGAACTACTGTTATCACATGGATTATTTTAATGATTTCCTTGCTACTGTATGTTTCTGAACCTTGATCATGTAAGAGCCTTGATCTATGAGAGGGTCAGAGAGCTCTCTGAATTTTTTAATTTGTCTTACAGGTTTGAAATTATATAAGGGTGAGTAATTAATGGCAACAGTAGTGATGTCCGATTTGTGAACGAATCGTTCAATTTAACCGGTTCTTCTTAGTGAACCGGTTGAACCAGTTCACTAAATCGAACTGAATTGTTTAAAACGGTCCGTGTCTCCATTAAGCATTAATCCACAAATTACTTAAGCTGTTAACTTTTTTTAATGTGACTGACACTCCCTCTGAGTCAGAATAAACCAATATCCGGAGTAATTCATTTACTCAAACAGTACACTGGCTGAAGCTGAAGATGAACACCGAGCCGAGCCAGATGACGATCGAACACGCCCCCTGCTGGAGCAGTTCTCGTTCTCGAGTCAAGAACCGGTAACATCAGTTTTCGGATCACCAGTACACTGAACCAAGAATCGTTTTTGTCGGATGCGTCCGATGGAGAAGCGATGAGCTGTTTCTTGTTCTCGAGTCAAGACGCCAATGACGTCCTTACGTTGAGCGTAAAAGAACCGCTGAACCGTTTTTTTCAACCGGTTTATTGAATCAAACCATTCGAAAGAACCGGTTCGCGGAAAAGAATCGAACTTTCCATCACTAGACAACATTTTCAGTTTTGGGTGAACTATCCCTTTAAGACACTTTGTAAATTGTTTTTGTCCAAGGAAGATTTGAATAATTTAGTTAAACATTTATTTTTTCTTTTCAGTCATTTAAAAGGCATTGGCTCCCTATTTGAATAAAATATTTTCATAATATTTTCACAAGTTAAATATTTCATTTGTATATATATATATATATATATATATATATATATATATATATATATATATATATATATATATATATATATATATATAAATGAATATTTGCAAAAGCCTAGAAACATTATCTGGTTTAAACTGGTGTCATAGTGTTTTGATGCACTGCACTATGCTGAGTTTAACCAGTTAAAAGTTCCCCCCAAAATAAAAATTCTGTTATAATTTACTCATCCTCAAGTTTTTCCAGACCTGTATTAGTTTAATTCTTCTACTTACCACAAAAGAAAGTTGTTCTTATTTGTGGGAAGTTGTGGCCTAGTAGTTAGAGAGTTTTACTCCTAACCCTAGGGTTGTGGGTTCGAATCTCGGGCCTGCAATATCACGACTTAGGTGTCCTTGAGCAAGGCACCGAACCCCCAACTGCTCCCCGGGTGCCGCAGCATAAATGTCTGCCCACTGCTCCGGGTGTGTGTTCACGGTGTGTGTGTGTTCACTGCTGTGTCCGTGCACTTTAGATGGGTTAAATGCAGAGCACGAATTCTGAGTATGAGTCACCAAACTTGGCTGAATCTTTTGTGCTTAAAATAAACTTGAGGATGAGTAAATTATAACAGAATTTAAATTTTGACCAAAAGGCCAAAAATAGCAGTAACTGTTTAGATATTTCATAACTAAACAGTCTTACTGACATCATTGCAGTTTTGTGTGAAACAAGTGCTGACAGTATCGATTCAGATAAATTCTCTTCTGTTTTACAGAAAGTCCGACTTGCCAGGATTCGCTTGGCCAAGAAGGGAACCACCAACGCCTTCCTACAATACAAAGAAGAAGGAGGATTTCAGGTGAGATTTTTTTTTCATGAGTAGTCTAAAACAGTGTGACCATGTACTCGCCCCCATGTTGCTCCTTCGAGTTATGATTGCCTTGCTTCAGAATAAAAGAGGAATTTTTGAGGACAGCAGTGGCCAGGAGCTGTCATGCTCCAAAGAGGCCAAAATACGCAGTACATATAATGCATGTTACTAGTGGCTTTGAGGACACACTAAAAATTATTTTAACTTCTCAAATTTAATTTGTGTGTATGCAGACTTCATGCACACTGTCATTCAAAAGCTTGGGTCAGTAAGTTTTTAATGCTTCTGAAAGTCTCTGATGCTTGCACAAATGCTCTCTTATGCTGCATTTATTTGATAAAAAAAAATACAGTAAAATGGCAGCAATATTGTAAAATGTTATGATTTATAATAACTCTTTTCTATTTGCATATATTATAAAATTGAATTTGTTTCTGTGATGCCAAACTGAATTTTCAACTTCATTACTTCAGTGTTCAACGTCACATGATCCCTCAGAAATCATTCTAATATATAGATTTGATCATCAAGGAACATTTACTATTATTATTATTATTGTTGTTGTTGTTGTTGTTGTTGATCACAGGTGTGATGCTTGATATTTTTGATGAATGGAAATTTGAAACCAAAATTATTTGTAACCTTGGGACTTTTGATTCATTTAATGCATCCCTGCTGAATAAAACAATTAATTTCATTTTTAAAAGATCCGACTCCAAACCTTTGCACTAAAATCAAAAAAAAAAAAAACAGTGTTATGCATCATTTACATCAAATCAAGCTTGTAAAATAAACAGGCAAAGTTTGAATAAAGGTTTATTCTGTTCTCAACACAAGGTTATCCCATATCTTCAGAAGACTTTAATTATAGCACAAAAATCAGGTGGATTTAATTTTATGATACTTTTTATGCTTTTTGCCCTTTTTGGAGCTTCTAGTTAAAATTCTTCAGAATGTCTCTTTTATGTAAGAAAGGAAGTCATACGAGTTTGGTACAATAGGAGGGTGAGTAAATGATAACAGAACTTTGCTTTTGCTGTGAAATATATATTGAAATGATCTGAAGAACAACAGTCTGCCTCACTGAGCACATCCAAGAAGAACTAGTTGAAGATTTGACTGTGTTTGCCTGAGATCAAATAATTAAAAGATACACAGAGATATATGGAGATATAGACGATAATATTTGTGTGTATTTTGGGAAGGTGTATTGTTGAAAGAATCGTTAAGTGTTCTCTCAACTACAGTCAGTATTGTGTCTGCCTACATAGAGTGTAATAGATGCTGCAATGATTCTCCATCAGAAATGTTTGATATTGTATCTTCCATAATAAGATGGATTTCGGTTTAGAGGCTAACAGTATCATCTCGTCTGACAGCAAATTTAAGAATGAAAAATCTCACAACAATTCATGCATATTACTGGCAAAGCTGTAATGTGCATACATACATTTTGCTCCATATACTCAAAAGGATAGTTCACCTGAAGATAGTAATTTTGTTATTATCTATTTGTGTTCCACAGAAAGAAAGAAAGTCAGGTACTGTGTATGTATGTATATATACCTTTTTTTTGTTCTTCATGTTAATTCAATGTTGATTGTGTGTGTGTGTGTGACCCAAAGTTCTTCAAAATATATTTTTTGTGTATGTGTTCTACAGACAAAATACAGGTTTGGAGTAGCATTAGTGTAAATAAATTTTCATTACTAGACATAACTGGCCAAGTTTTATTTGTCTTGAATACATATATTTTCACTTCACTACATGCAATTCTGACTCTTTTTGGGACATAAAAGAAGATATTTTTAATGTTTTTTCGTCCATACAATGAAAGTCAATGGGGACCAGTGTTGATGCACTTCAAATTTCTACATTTGTTGTAGTTTTTGTTTTGCTTTGTTTTGTGTGTTCTGCATAAAAATTAGTTACAATACAATGCAAAGAAAGTGAATGGGGTCCAATGTTGTTACACACCCTAATATACCCAGATTTCCCCCCACGTCACATAGAAAAATAAAGTCCTACAGCTTTGGAAAAGCACGAGGGTAAATTTATTTTCATTCTGTTTAAAAATTGCCAAAGCTCAGTCATCTTTAAAATATTCATCAAAATGTATTTGTCCTTTAATAATCTGAAACATTCACAGCTCAGAACTGCAACACAAATCTAATTCCTCAGATTTTAAAAGCATAAAACTATAAAAGTTAAATACAACACATTAAATTACAGTAGAACCCAGCAACAAGAGAATCTCAGCTCCAGCATCAAAGTATTCATATTCACAGCATGACACAAAGGGTCATTAAAGCTTAACACACCAGCTCGTAAAAAGTACAGTATATTATTCAGCTGCCAGCGTGCTGCTAAGCACAGAACAGATTTCTGAGATATTAACGATCATATGGTCTTTCCGATCTCATCAAACAGTGTTACAGTACATGTAAAGGTCAGTCATTTGGCCTCTGAGAATGCATCAGTCCCACAGGGTCCTTGTAATAACAGCTTTTTCATATGGCCGCTGACATTCAGAGTCAGCTAAACGTGTTTGAGGGCTGTGCCCAGGGCGCCTCGTCCTTGCTGTGAGGAAATAGCAATTAACAACAGGGAATGAAAGGCAGGTGATGCCGGACAGGTGGGATGCACGGCAGTAATTACAGAGAACCTTTAAGGTGAGTCGGTTCACTTGATGCTTATCTTGGTAATAACCCCCGGGCATTCTTTTTCAAGGGGTCAGGTTCAGGTTAGTACGGTTCGGTTAGCCTCCTGCTGGTAGATGCCGTAACTACACCATCTGGAGACCTGTAAGAACTGGAGATCTAGGAAAATGTAGCTTTGTCCTGGTTCTCCTTCCTGGGTCGTTTACATCATGAAGTAATTTATCACAGTATGATTCAGCAGTTTGAAAAGTATTTCAACGGGTTTTATTTCTCCTTCTGGCATGTGGGTACGCTATTAGAAAATGAAAATTCTGTCATCATTTACCCACCCTTATGTCATTGAGAGAACTTCATGACTTTCTTTCTTCTGCTGAACACAAAGGAATTTATTTTGAAGAATGCTGATAACCGTTTCAGTTGACTTCCATAGTATTTTTGGTTCATATGGTGAGCCAAAACTGTTGCCAACATACTGCAAAATATCTTTTGTGTTAATGTATGCATTTATTTTCTTCTGCTGAGGACAGTAGAGGATATTTTGAAGAATGTTGATAATCAATCAGTTTTGGTTCCCATTGACTTTCATAGTATTTTCTTGCCCATACAATGGAATTGAATGGGAATAAAAACTGTTTGGTTACCAACATTCTACAAAATATCCTCTGAATTTATTTTTCTTTTTTCCGCCTAACACAAAATATATTTTGAAGAATTTCAATAGCCAAATAGTTTTGGTTCCCATTGGCTTCCATAATATATATATATATATATATATATATATATATATATATATATATATATATATATATATATATAATGTATTAAGTCAATGGGAGCCAAAATCAATGGGAACCAAAGCTGTTTAGTTACCAACATTCTTCAGAATATCTTATTTTGTGTTCCTGTATGCAATTCTTTTTTTTCTCCTTTTTTCAAAAAGTTTGAGTTCCCATTGTCGTCCAAACTATTTTCTTTCCATGCAATGGAAGTCAGTGTGAACCAGAATTGTTTAGTTATGAATAATCTTTAAAATATCTTCTGTAAAAAACAAAAAAAAACTATATTTTGTAGATTGTTGGTAACCAAACAATCAGTTGACGTAGTATATTATACAGTAGTATACCATGTATACATAGTATTTTTTGTCAATACAATGGAAGTCAAAGGGAACCAAAAAAGTTTATTCTTCAAAATATCTTTTTTTTTTTTTTTTTTTTTTTTTTTAATCCTGATATTTTGAAGCATGTTGGTAACCAAATCATTTTGGTTCCCATTCCATAGTATTTTACAAAGGAAGTCAATGGGAACTGAAACTGAAACCAACATTCTTCAAAATGTCTTCTTTAATGTTCCACAAAAGAAAGAAAAAGACTTTCTTCCTTTTGTGGAACACAAGGTTTGGAATGACATGAGTGTGAGTAAATGATGGCAGAATTTTCATTTTGGGGTGAACTATCCTCTTAAAATTCTCAAATGGGATTTTCTCCTCTGCATTAAGTGATATTAAGTACAATGTTTATTCCAATAGAAATAATCTCTTGCCCTTTTCCAATCACTGCCTTTGAGGAAGCCCTGCTTATCATTATTCTGCAGTAATTGCCATCCCAGGGAAAACAAACCTGTTTAAATATCTGTGTCTCTCTTTGGTTTATGTAATTATTGCACTCGTTGCAGTTCCTCTTGCTCCAGGGTGTGTTTCCTGTGCTTGTCGTTGATCGTGTTGCTCTTGTAATACATTCTGAATATATAGTCTACTTCACAGTTAAATGAAGATACACTGTGTAAATAACAGTGTATGGTTTTTCCAATTTGTTAAACATAAATCCAAAGTTACTTAAAGAATACGAAAGAATAAAAGCAAACCTTATGATTAGCCTATGCTTTCTAAAGAAATTATGGGGAATGATCATGCAGATGCTAAGGTGTTGTGGGTGGTTGCTAAGGTGTTCTGGGTTGTTGTTAGGGTGTTGTTAGGCTCATGTCATTTAGTGAAAGTGTGTGGGATTTTATGTTTTATCATTTGCCATGCAAACCGTGTAGCACTGTAAAAATCTTTCCTTACTTAGTATTTAATCATGTGTTCCAGTACAAACATTTAAACATTCTTAAATGAAGATATATTTATGAAAAATAACCTTAAAAGTTTAACCTAAAAATTACTATTTTACTTACTTAGCACCCATTCATAATCAATTTAAAGGTATCTTAAGATTAAAGGGATAGTTGACCCAAAAAAAAGAAAGTTCTGTCATTATTTACTCACCCTCATTTTGTTCCAGTTGTGTAGGACTTTATCTTCTTTGCCATAAAATGAAAGTGAATGTTGACCGCTGCTGTCAGATATCTAAGCTAGATAACTTATTTTATGTTCTTCAGTTTCTTAAAAGCTGGATTTACAGCTTGTAGGATTTTTTGAAGTGTGTTTGTGGTGTGTCGGTCTTGAAATCGTATCTGCCGCAGACTCGTGGCCTGTCAGTTTATCAGATCATAACTGCAGGGATTAAAGCAGCGCTTTATTCCATCAACACACCATTTCCCACTGCTGAAATCCATCTTCACCACGCTGGAAAAGTAGCTGTATTCAGAGCGTCTTAACTAATGCAGCAGGTAGAGTTCTCCGGAATCTTCTCAGGTTGTGAAACCCACAATAATCCAATATTTACAATCCCAGAGTGAGAGGGGTATTTTTTTTCAACTTGGATCTATAAACCCATTACTAACAGGCCTGTAGTGCTATTTATAAACCAGACGAAGGCTTTTTTCAACTCTGCAGCCTGTTCTGGCTTTGAATTTCTACTTAGGTCTTACATTTGTCTCTGCACAATGTTATTCAGCACTCAAGAGTCTGTGCGAGTCTTGTCCTTTGATGAAAGGTCTTTAGGAAAAGTTTCTGTGATGTATGTATAATTAACCTGTTATAAATAAAGTTATAACTGCCTAAGTGGGACTACACTTAATAGTGTATTTCAATAATAATAACAATAATATATTGACGGAAATGTTCAATGGAATTTAGAATAAAATTATACATCAAAATAACTCTTCATGCAAAGTACAGCATTTTATGTAGTTGTGGTTAAGATATTATTATTATTATTATTATTAATTAATATACAATTATTAATAAAATGCATATATACAGCAACAGCAACAATAATAGTTTAATTATTTTTAAGTAAATTATAATTGCCTTAGTAATCACCACTAAATATAATGTTGTATATTATTCTATAACAAGTAGTAAAATTTATTATGATTATTATTAGTATTTTTTTGTTAATCATAATTATACTTGCATTATTAAGCACCACTAAACATAGTATTATATTTACTTTAATAATAATACATTTTAAAAAGTAAAAGTATTTACAGTAACTTAATCCTGTATTTAGGTAACTCATCTGACTTTACCCAGAAGAAAAAGCGGAAAATTCCAGCCTTGTAATCATCTTTTTAAAAAAAGTTTATGATTTACAAAAGCCAGTGACCTGCTGGATTTCTTGATCTTATCTAACCTTGGAGCTTTTCGAATCGGGCACTGTGATGCATAGGTTTATTATTATTTTTTTATTTTTTTTACACCAGTACATTCTGCATAGAATGCTAATCACAGGTAGTTCTGTCATCCAAAGGCTGTATCTCTTGTCTCCACTGAGAAAATTGTGTCGTTAATGTGACGTCCCTATCAGCGCTTTTTTAACAATGGAATTGTCGGTGATTGATGGTTTAATACCGTCTGAGGTTTCTCCACAGGGAGGCAAATCTCTTCTCCTGATGGAGTGTTCGGAAAGAGAGTATTGCTGCCTGTGGATTTGACTGAAATGTATTTATTTGGGATTTATTGCTGGCGTACCTGCGATTGGGTGGCAGGGAAATTCACTTTGGGTTCCTCGGCCAAACAGGAACTAGATTAAGACAAATTGAGATTCTTTAATTTTCTCTTTTCGTGCCGCACCAAAGGACGTATCGCATTGTTACGAGTCAAGATAACGTAGTGGATCCTTTATTGAAACAGCTCTCTAGAATTTGTTTGCTCACACGCTTGTGCTTTGGGGCGTTTTTAAATCTAGTTCCCGTGTTGAATTAGATGGGAGTGAAATGCTTTGTATTATGTTCCTGGTTGTCTCAGTTCTGGTGGGCCACAAACGGATTGAGAAGTTTAAGTTTTTCCATCTGAGAAGAGGAATTGCTTTTTGCTCCCACTCACGTCCTACGTGATCAAACTTTCTGGAATGTTTTCGCCGACGTAGCTGTGTCATGCCATTCTACTTGGGACTTTTAGTTTTTGCAAAAACAAGTCTAATTGTGCTTAGGTCCAGGTATTGGTGATCTTATCTGCCCCGACTCCCTCAGTCATCCTTGGTTTCGGCTGACGGGGCATTTCCTGCGTGGAGGACAGAGCCGTTCTTGTCAGAGCCACTCCGAACAGCCTGTCCTCTGTTTTCTCGATAAGATCGGCTGCTTTAAAGGCCTCCGATGGGCTGCATCTAGTTGCGATAAACCACCTTGCCTTGAGCTACAAAATGTTCAGGGGGCAGATGGTATCGGGAGGCATAAAAGGGAGACGCTGGGACTGATGTTTTCTTGAGAGACTTGTTCTTCAGGACACAACATCCTCGTGTGTGATTGTTTTACAACCAGAGGTTAAAAAGGTTACCGTATACATGTGTGTGGCATCAGGGACAGCAGTCTGTCTTGAGAGGTAGATGAGTGGTGAAGCAAGGTCAAATCACAGGTGACATGAGGGCAATAAAGCTTTTAACCCTCAGTGAGCCAGTGCCATGTTCAAAGCAGTTAAATAATGAATCAGGAATTATGGTATTAAAGTGCACAGAAACGGCTGCTCTCATTCTGAAATGTATCATAGCAACAAATTTGGCAGGAACAGAAATTAAATCTCCCAGCATGCCAAAGTCACAAAACATGGTCACTGCCTACTTACTACATTGCTGTCTGTTTTGGATCATATTTAGCAGTCTTTCATGTACATATTTGGTCTGTATTATTATAATTTTTTTTTTAAACTGTAGTTATAGAAAAAAAAATATTATTTTATTGTGTGTTGTTTAACATCTACTAAAACAATGGCCAATTTACAGATAAAAGAAAGTAAATACACTCAGAATATTACTAAAGCTTTCTGTCATATAAATGTTCTTTTGAACTTATATTAAAATACATATTTATATAGAATACAATAAGACTATAATTTATATATATATGAAGTACAGGATTGATATTAATAAAAACGATCATCATAATGCATTATTATTATGTGCCAGTTGCTATGGTAAGTATAACAGATTAATAATAATTATACATTATTTTAACTTTTTAGTGTTATTTCCTATTATAATACTGTACTTGCCTTAGTATGTAAATAAATAAAATATTGTTCTCTCTCTCTCTCTCTCTCTCTCTCTCTCTCTCTCTCTCTAGATACATCAAAATATTTTTGAACATTTATATCTATACAGAATTTAGCTTAAATTTTGCTCTGAGGACAAAATTGTTTTGTGGAATTAATCAATATAATGAGTAAATAGCAATATTTTTGTAGATTATACATATAAGGAGGATATATATATACAACCCGAATTCCGGAAAAGTTGGGACGTTTTTTAAATTTTAATAAAATGAAAACTAAAGGAATTTCAAATCACATGAGCCAATATTTTATTCACAATAGAACATAGATAACGTAGCAAATGTTTAAACTGAGAAATTTTACACTTTTATCCACTTAATAAGCTCATTTAAAATTTAATGCCTGCTACAGGTCTCAAAAAAGTTGGCACGGGGGCAACAAATGGCTAAAAAAGCAAGCAGTTTTGAAAAGATTCAGCTGGGAGAACATCTAGTGATTAATTAAGTTAATTGATATCAGGTCTGTAACATGATTAGCTATAAAAGCTTTGTCTTAGAGAAGCAGAGTCTCTCAGAAGTAAAGATGGGCAGAGGCTCTCCAATCTGTGAAAGACTGCGTAAAAAAATTGTGGAAAACTTTAAAAACAATGTTCCTCAACGTCAAATTGCAAAGGCTTTGCAAATCTCATCATCTACAGTGCATAACATCATCAAAAGATTCAGAGAAACTGGAGAAATCTCTGTGCGTAAGGGACAAGGCCGGAGACCTTTATTGGATGCCCGTGGTCTTCGGGCTCTCAGACGACACTGCATCACTCATCGGCATGATTGTGTCAATGACATTACTAAATGGGCCCAGGAATACTTTCAGAAACCACTGTCGGTAAACACAATCCGCCGTGCCATCAGCAGATGCCAACTAAAGCTCTATCATGCAAAAAGGAAGCCATATGTGAACATGGTCCAAAAGCGCCGTCGTGTCCTGTGGGCCAAGGCTCATTTAAAATGGACTATTTCAAAGTGGAATAGTGTTTTATGGTCAGACGAGTCCAAATTTGACATTCTTGTTGGAAATCAACGTCTTGTTGGACGCCGTGTCCTCCGGGCTAAAGAGGAGGGAGACCTTCCAGCATGTTATCAGCGTTCAGTTCAAAAGCCAGCATCTCTGATGGTATGGGGGTGCATAAGTGCATACGGTATGGGCAGCTTGCATGTTTTGGAAGGCTCTGTGAATGCTGAAAGGTATATAAAGGTTTTAGAGCAACATATGCTTCCCTCCAAACAACGTCTATTTCAGGGAAGGCCTTGTTTATTTCAGCAGGACAAGGCAAAACCACATACTGCAGCTATAACAACAGCATGGCTTCATCGTAGAAGAGTCCGGGTGCTAACCTGGCCTGCCTGCAGTCCAGATCTTTCACCTATAGAGAACATTTGGCGCATCATTAAACGAAAAATACGTCAAAGACGACCACGAACTCTTCAGCAGCTGGAAATCTATATAAGGCAAGAATGGGACCAAATTCCAACAGCAAAACTCCAGCAACTCATAGCCTCAATGCCCAGACTTCTTCAAACTGTTTTGAAAAGAAAATGAGATGCTACACCATGGTAAACATGCCCCGTCCCAACTATTTTGAGACCTGTAGCAGAAATCAAAATTGAAATGAGCTCATTTTGTGCATAAAATTGTAAACTTTCTCAGTTTAAACATTTGCTATGTTATCTATGTTCTATTGTGAATAAAATATTGGCTCATGTGATTTGAAAGTCTTTTAGTTTTCATTTTATTAAAATTTAAAAAACGTCCCAACTTTTCCGGAATTCGGGTTGTATATAGGCATTCTACATTGGAGATGATAGTTGACAAAAGTGAACTTTTGTTCTTTAACAAAAATAAACCTGAAGTCATGCTGATGTTAACATCCTCTGAAGGCTTTAAATAATCGTGGTCTCTTTAAATAGATTTGTGTTCACTTTAGATTGATGTTTTAAGGTGAGTTGCTGGTATCTAAAAACATGTTTTTTATGGATCGTCTTAAACTCTTGTGGTGTTTTTATCTCTCAGGGTCGAGGCAGTGACAACGCTCTGTGTCTGAAGAACAGATCTTCCTTTGAGCACCAGCACCATCACCTGCTGCATTGTCTGGAAAAGACTACAGTAAGTGCAGCTCAGTCTGTCACTGGACAAGAAATATGTTTCTTGTTCAAAATATCCTAAATTAAGAATTCCATGAAGCATTTCCTCCTGTATTTCCAACAGAACCATGAGTTCACAGATGAGCTGACTTTCAGTGAGATGTGTATGACTGAGTCGGTGGGTTATCGCACCAGCCGCAGCACTTCCATCTCCAGCCAGCAGGGGGTGTCAACGTCCTGCTGCCCCCGAAGAGCTAAGAGAAGAGCCATCCGCCTCGCCAACTCCACTGTATCCGTCAGCCGGGGCAGCGTGCAGGAGCTGGACACTCTGCAAGTGCACAAAACCTCTTCTGGACCCCAAAGGTACGACATCACACAGAAATTGAATTTATTTGCATAAAGATAATGAAAAGTCTTATTAGAGCCATTTTGAATTTTGGCATTATTACAATAAAAAAAGCTCTCATTACTGTAATAGAAGTAAATTATAATTAAAAATATTTAATTGTTTCATGAAAATGTAAACACAATTTTATATTGATTTTTCATTTATATAGAATTTAGGGGAAGCTACATAAATACAAATAATTCATAACTTATTTAATTTTTTATATTTAGTAATGGTATATTTTAAATGATTATAAATGTTTTATTTTCATATTTATTCATATAGTAATTAATAAACATGAGATTTGTTTTGAATTAATATTTTTATGCAACATAGGAAATCCCCTTTTTATTATAACTTTAATCATTTTTCTTGACATTTTTCTTAATGTTTGTTAAGATTATATATTCTCTTTTTTTCTTTTATTTTTTGTCATAGAACATAATTCCTATAAAAATGAAGTTGGCCATATTTCATACAAAATTAACAATAAATTCTAAAGAAAATGATACTCTGAGTAAAGTTTGTTAGACTAATATCACAGTTAATATTTTTGTCATTTTTATACTATTTTTTATGTATATGACTATATAACACTTAGGATGATATCTCATCTAACCTATAACTTTTTCTTGTGTGTGTGTGCATACGTGTGTGCATCCATGCATGTACACGTGCGTGCGTGCGTGCGCACGTGTGCACCCAAACAGTCGCTCCAGTCTCAACGCCCGGACAGAAGACCTGAAGCTAAACTGTGAGGATCGGGATTTCACTGCGGCTATAATCAGTATACCCACCCCACCCGCCAACACCCCTGACGAGAGTCTGCCGCCCTCTCCTGCCATTCCCGGAATCTTACGCAACTCTCGCCCTACTTCCTTCACCCATGAGACAGTGAAGATCTCCTCCTTATAACCGCCACAAGCACACAAGCATCCCCTTCTGCACAGAGGAAAGGAAGTGATGCAGGCTTCTCCCAGGAAAGATCGCAAACGCCACAGAAAAGACAAAGTGCATCTAGTAACAAATCTGCTTCATTCCAAAATCGTCAATTCGACGTGGACTCGCATGAGCTGACATGCTTTGTGTGACCCCAGACAATTCATGCAAGACTGACGGTACGCGTTTGGGGGAGATTGAAAAGATGAACTCAATCGCATTTTACGATAAATCAGCAGTTGTAGTGGCACAGAAGGCCTTTTACTTTTAAAGATATGCAATGTTTCAACAAGCAGGAATTATGCTTATACGTCCACTGCGTAATACAGTTGCAGGAGAGATTACAAAAGGCGGAAATTATCGTAAAGTACATCGGTATATCAAACCCGTAGATCTTTGCAGGGAAAAATACAACGGCCGAGATAAAGCAGGTGGTGTATATGTACTAATATTTGTATCATACCTCTTTAGATCACGTGCATCTTCAAAAGCCCACAAAATAAGATGAGGAGATCTCTGACCCAAACATGCATGTTGTTGTATAGTAGATACCATGGCAGAGAATGGAGCCGCCAACATGCTACTCTCACATACTTTTGCATGGTACTTCTTTTACCTCCATTTCGTTTGTCTCGTTTTCTTTCTTGACATTGATGAAAAAAGACTATATTTACAGTATTAATGATCAAATGTGTTGCACCAGATGTGCACATTCGAAAAAAAAGAACGATAAACATAAAAAAAAAAATTCAGGCATGTTCTTTGCAAAAATCTGAGGTCGACAATGAGTGTGTGTGTGTGTGAGTGTGAGTGTGTGTGTGTGTGTATGATGGGTGACTGGGAAGGACTTGTATTATTTGATCACAGATATGCATGGATACCGTTGTAGGTATTTTTGTGTGTTTTCTCCCATGGGAAAATGAAAGGTTTCTATAGCATTTTAAAGCGAATGGAGGGCGTTTACCACTTTCATAGAGTTTTACTGCAGTAATTAGAGTCACTTCAACTTATTTTTCATTTGGCTTAGTAATTAAGTGTAACCTTTAAAACCAAGCTAGCTATTTTTATACAATAGCTTATGCATCGAACACGGCTATGTAATGATCCAGTGAAGCATTTCTCAAATTTGTTTTTAAAGCTCATCTGTTAATGTTTATTTTAAAATCATTAGCAGCAATGAGACCGGCAATAATAGTGTCATTATTTTTAAGTACAGAACAGAAACGAAAGATACAATTATATATGGAAATTAGTACAAAAAAGGAGGAATGGAAATTTGCACTTGACTGTGATGAAAATATACAGTATTTGTTACTCTGTTTACAAGCATTATTCCTAACTTATTTATACGTTCGTTTTGGTTCTCTCTCTCTCTCTCTCTCTCACTCTCGCTCTCTTTCTCTCCAGCTTCATAAAGCAGTGTGAAGTGGTAAATTTAGTAATTGGTCAGGCACCTGCTCATTTTCGGCAGGGGGTGTTGGATGAAACGGCTCCCGGTAGGAGATTAAAGAGTTAGATAAAGCACAGAGGTGTAAAGTCTATTCCACAAATAAAGTGAACAGAACTCAGAAAACATGGTGTGTGTCGGCTCTCAATTACATGTAAACATACGCATCAGTTCATTTGTTTGAAATGTGTCATTGTTGAATATCAACGATGGCCCCAAAAATGTCTGAATGTCAACCGATTATGGTTTTTTCTTCAGATTTTCTGACACCATCTGTAGTGCTAATCTTCAATGTGATGGTTGATGTTCACTTAAAAGTCTCATGGCTAATTGTTTTCTGGTCTTCTCCTGAGGGAGCACTGTGTAATTGGCTATCAATTTGCATAATGTGAGAATTTGCCATTAAATCATAATAATTTGGCTGAGCGTAATTACCCACACTGCAGCCAATGGTTCACTGTTATGTCAACATGAAATGGCATTAGAAACCCATTTAACTTCTAAAATGTGATATTTCAGAAAGAAATGGAATGCTAAAAATATGTAGGGTTGGGCTTGGTGTTATCTTCTGAGAATTAATGAATGAAATGTGGTGAGGAAATGGAAGATGTTCTTACATTGACTTAAAAGTTGCAGTGAAACTTAAGTATCACAAGATATTTTCTTCTGTATTGTGATGTACATCCGAGTGTAATGGATTACAGGAAAAGAAAAATGAAGGGTGGGGACTTGGTTCTTTGCATCAGTTGTTGATTGGATTTTGAGATGTAGCCTATACATTGCACTCAACAATGGAGGCAGATGAACATGACTTTGCAGGGGCAGGATTCAAACGGAAACAAATTATTGAAGAAAGTCCCCATAAGGGTCTCTATTCACAGACTGTGGTAACACATTTCAGTGGTCATCAATTCAGTAGACAAATTCTGTTTGGATGACAAAATGACTTAAAAGTAAAATATTTAGGCTGGTCTGCCTCAGCTGTCTAAAAGCTTTCATCAATGTAAAAATTATTGAGATGACCAGTCAAATCTTAGTAGGAGGGGGTTTATTGTTCACAGCAGCAGAGCTTCAGTTAAGTGTTGCCAGACTTATGATAAATTTCGTATTTGTATGATAAATTTGACCTCTGCATGCATGGGTGTAGAATACGCATAGTACTTCATTTTTGGCAACTTTTGTAAAGTAACTAAAATGATAAATAAAGCCACATATTTTCATCTAAAATAAAGAGAAAACCTATGAACAGCTAGCCAGCCAAGCAGCACATCAACCCGGAGAGAGCTGGAGAAAGATGCCTAACAGAACAAACATCAAATGTGCGTTAAGTTGCTATTTATCTATCTATCTATATAACATTTCTCTCCCCCTCACTTCTGAAATGATGGCTGCGCCCCTGTCTGTAAGATCAGTTATGAAAAACATCCCAAATGTACGATAATTTCAGAATTTCAGAACCTCAGAGCCTTCAACATCTGACAACACACGGGATTCTGATGACAACGACTCAGAAGTGGAGTTTGGACTTACCCACAAGGTACAGCTATTAGGGCCCTTTGATTTCCACGAATTGGAAAAATTCAATTTAATGAAATATAATTTACTGAATAATGGCAAATGTCACGGAATTGGTCAAAGTTTAGAGGAATTAAACAAACGAAGGTCATTAGACTTAAATCAGATCATGACATGGACTAGTACCTGTAAATATTAAGCAGAGAAAAAGACTATTAAAAATGAATCCTGCGTGTTCTGTGTCTGTGTGAATGAATTGCGCAGATGCGTGGTTTTGTTTACTACCCCACCCCCACCCCCAGCAGCATCCTTCCATAATTCTTGTAAAACCAAAACAGAAGAGACTAAAACATCTCGGTTACATATGTAACTACGGTTCCGTGAATAGGGAACGAGATGCTGCGGTGATGTCACCGTATGGGAACATGTGCCAGCCAGCAAATCCTATTGGCCAAATAGCGATTGGCACCGCCTTACGCATGCGTAAGCACAGTATACCTGCGTGCCGCGGATTATTTAGCTCAGATTTTATGATACTAAGGAAACACAACCAAGGTATGGAACATCCGAACCCCAGCATCTCGTTCCCCATTCACGGAACCGTGGTTACATACCTAACCAAAATGTTCCCTTTCATAGGTCCCTTGATGTGGTGACGTCACCGTATGGGAATGATATACCATCACGCCTGATGTACATGAGATAGCTGGGATCTGAGGACAGCATCTGCTCAAGCGGAAAGAACCCGGCAGCCATGGGCCGTCCTCACATCCAGGCTGTGAAATTTGACAAAAGTGCTCGGTGAGGACCATCCAGCCACAGCACCTAAGCTACCTATAGAAGATCCACTAAGAAAGGCTTTGATGAAGCCACCGCCCTTGTTGAATGAGCTCGAATTCCTAAGGGCAAAGCGAGCCTGTGCGCCTCATAGGCTAACGACATAGCCTCCACCAGACAATGGGACATGCATTGCTTTGCGACAGCACTACCTTTATTTTTACTCCCAAAACAAATTAACAGCTAGTCGGACTCACGCCAATGGGCAGTATGATCAACATAGATCTTCAGTGCCCTCTTTGCCCATCTTCGGTTATCCGGGAATGACGCGCAGTGACATTCTGCCAAGATGGTGATGGTTGGCTCCACCCACTTAGAGCTTAAAAACACCCTTCAGAAACCTATGGGTGATGTTTTTATACAGTCTATTGCCTTGTCCAAATTCCCACACTTGTGTTCTTGGCTACTTATGAGCACGTGTGCATGACAGGAAGTAAGTTGCCAAGACTGTCCAGAGTCTTAATAACGATGAAGCGCAGTGCCCTGAATGCACACTAAATCAACACTCTCAAATCTCAAAATACACATCTCAAATACTGCTCCTAGGCACTATTCAAGGCTTAGTGTATCCCATCATGCATCATGTTCTGGAAATAAAACGTGAGACATTTTGCATCAGAAAGAGACTGACGAATGGGATCTCACCCGAGAGCCCAATCACCTTCGAGTGGTTACAAAACGAGCCAATGGTAAGCTGAGTACCTTGGTTTACAGAATTTGCATCGCGAGCTCCGCCCTGCAGAGCGGGTATATAAGGAGCAGCGCAAGCAACTTGCATTCAAGTTTTCGCTGAGGAGCTGAGCTAGTGACTCGGCCGTTCAGCAGGACAGCGATGTGGCAAGGGGACGTAACGTCTCCGTTCCCTCCTTCAGGGAACGAGGGTTACATACGTAACCAAGACGTTCCCTTTCAGTCGGTCACGTTCTACGTTACGTCAGACAGAGACTGACGAATGGGGTCCCTTACAAAACGCCACATGCCTGTCTTCCAGTGACCCCTGAGAGAGATAGCACCCTGTCGTGAGGCCAGCACGAATGAGGGCCTATAGCTAACACAGAATACACTTGGTAGCATATTCCAGCTGGACGTATGCTAGCAGGCTGCCTGCTCGTAGGAGGACTTACAAGGTGGTGATACACATGAACTCTGAGGTACCCAGCCCGCAGGGTGGAAGTTTCAACGACAGAGCTGGCAAGGGGCTTGCCAAGGGAAAGACACATGCTATGAAGAGACTTACTGTGGACATACACACGTGGGATTGCCCAGAAAGGGGAATCACAACACATGGAGGCACCTAGTCCCACACAGGGCTGACCAAAGGGCATGGAAGCATGCAAGTGGAATCAACAGTGCTGGAGGAACCCAGGGTTCTGAACTGCAGAACTCACCTGAGGGGAATAGCGCACATATCCAGTCCATGGAGTGGAACGGCTCAGCAAGCGGATTGACACCGAGCAGGACCTGTAAGGACCTTCGTAGGGAAGGGGCGAGTACCCGTGAGGACACAGGCTCTACACGGATATTATAAAATCTCGCAAATGTGTTAGGTGTCGCCCAGCCCGCAGCTCTACAGATGTCTGTTAGCAAGGCGCCATGCGTCAGTGCCCAGGAGGAAGCTACACTCCTTGTTGAGTTGAGTGAGCTCTCACCCCTAGGGGGCATGGCAGGTTTTGAGCCTGATAAGCAAGGACAATAGCACCCACTATCCAGTGGGATAACCTCTGCTTGGAGACAGCCTTTCCCTTCTGCTGGCCTCTGTGACAGACAAAGAGCTGGTCTGAGGTCCTAAGGCACTGAGTTCTGTCTATGTAGGTGTGGAGCGTACGTACTGGACAGAGCAGCGTCAGGACTGGGTCTGCCTCCTCCAGGGGCAGCACTTGCAAGCTCACCACCTGATCCCTAAAAGGAGCTGTGGGAACTTTGGGCATGTACCCAGGCCGGGGTCTCAAGATAACATGAGAGTTGGCTGGCCCGAATTCCAGGCACGCTTCATTACCTGGAAATGCCTGAAGGTCCCTGACCCTCTTCACCTAAGCCAATGCCATCAGGAGCACAGTTTTCAAAGATAAAAACTTTAGCTCTACTGAGAGCAAGGGTTCGAAGGGAGCCCTGTACAGTGCTAATAGAACCATTGCAAGTTCCCAAGAGGGAACTTGCTGAGGCGGATTGAGCCTCTTTGCTCCTCTCAGGAACCTGATGATCAGATCGTGCTTCCCAAGAGACTTACCTTCAACAGGGTCATAGTGAGCCGAAATGGTGGCCACATAGACCTTGAGGATGGAAGGAGACAGCCTTCGTTCCAACCCCTCCTGAAGAAAGGGAAGCACTGACCCGAACAGGTATTTCCAGGGGTCCTCATGCCATGAAGAACACCAAGTGATGAAAAGGTTCCACTTCAAAGCATAGGTGTCTCTTGTGGACATGGCTCTAGCTGAAATGTTGGTAGCTACCACCTGAGATGGCAAGGTACCTAAACCTTCTGTGACCCATCCAGAACCCACACATGTAGGTTCCAAAGATCGAGATGTGGGTGGCAGAGGGTGCCCCATCTCTGAGAAAGAAGGTCTTTCCTCTGAGGAATTGGCCAGGGAGGGGCTGTCGCGAGGAGTACAAGTTCGGCCAGCTGTGTGCCAGAGGGTCCGTGCCAAGGGTGCCCTCGGTCAGGGAGTAAAACAACTGGCAGTAGGAATTTTCTGGAGAGGCAAACAGGTCTACCTGAGCATCTCCGAAGTGTTCCCAAATCAGCTGAACCGAGTGGGGGTGGAGTCTCCATTCCCCAGGGCTCAGATGCTTCTGACTCCACAAGAGGAGATGGCGAGTGAGTTGCAACATGCGGCTGGAGTGTAGACCGCCCTGACGTTTGATGTATGCTATGGTTGCAGTGTTGTCCGTACGGACCAGAGCGTGCTTTTCCTTTAGCAGGGCCCTGAAGCGGTGCAGAGCAAGCCGTACTCTAAGCAACTCGAAGCAATTGACATGCCACTGAAGTCGGGGTCCTGTCCAGGAGTCCGACGCAGCATGACCGTTGCACATGGCACCCCAGCCCGTGGCAGAGGCATCTGTTGACACTACAATATGTCTGGACACAGGTTCTAGGGGAATGCCAGCCTGTAGAAACGAGGGGTCCAACCACGGGGTGAAGGTTCGGAGGCAGGCCGGAGTGACAGTCACTCTGAGCATGCCCAGTTGGCATGCCCATCTCGGGACTCAGTTGTGAAGTCAGTGCTGAAGCGGTCTCTTATGGAGTAACCCGAGCGGTATGACTGCCGCCACGGATGCCATATGCCCCAGGAGCCTCTGAAACCGTTTCTGTGGAACCACTCTCTTGCCTTTGAATTGTCTCAGGCAATTCAGCAGTGACTGTGCACGCTTGTTTGTAAGCCGTGCGAACATGGCGACCGAGTCTATTTCCATACTGAGAAAAGAGTTCCTCTGCACAGGGGAGAGTTTGCTCTTTTCCCAGTTGACCTGAAGACCCAGCATACCCCTTGGCCGCTCCGCCATCGAGGGCAGTGAAGGAGGAGGAAGTACCAGAACAGTTTCAGGCAGTTAAAGGTGCCTTCCATGAACTGGTCACTTCCTGGTGCATTTCTGGAAAGAAAGGAACCAGATGGGGGTGCTGGCGATCAGCACGAGCAGCTCCCAGGAACCAATCATCCAGCCTCGAGCACTCGGGACAGGGTGGAGGATTCCACTCAAGCCCGATGTTCTCAGCTGCCCGGGAAAGCATGGCTGTCAGCTCGGGATCGGACTCGGACAATGCTGGCACTCCTGAGGGAGGCAGCGCAGCCGAATCCTCATCTCCCGGGGACTCAAGCCTGCCTTGTGATGCGGCGATCGACATAAGGTTCTCCTCCCGAGCTCCGAATGAGATGTCAGGAGCCTGAGAGGGTCCAGCAAACTCATCCGGAAACTCAACCGGCTGCGGCATTTGTGAGGGGGGTGTGGCCCGAGGAGGCTGGCACGTCGGGGAAGTAGCAGTTACGAGAAGAAGAGCTAGAACGGGAGGTGGCAGAGGGGACTCTATACCTTTTAAGGTAATCAAGTCTCGATCTTAACGCCGAGATGGTCATTTCCCTGCAATGAGAACATGAGTCATCCACAAACGCAGTCTCAGCGTGCTGAAAGCCCAGGCACGTGACACAGCGATTGTGGCCGTCACGAGGAGCAATATAACAATATATAAATCGACCGCACCCAGAAACACAAGTGCGAAATGACATCTTTAAAAAGATGCAAACTCAGCCCGTTCTCTTTTAGCTAAATTGAAATAGCTCTTTTAGGTGCTATTTCAATTGATTCTATTTCAAAATTCAGGAAACCCAAATGAACCGCTGAATCGCGCCGTCACACCAACACCAGCTGATTCGTTTGTAACACTCCGGTGAAGCAGCAATTATGTGCTCGGCTCCGAAGCGAAAGCTTGAATGCGAGTTGCTCGCGCTGCTCCTTATATAACTGCTCTGTGGGGCAGAGCTTGCGATGCAAATTCCACAGACCAAGGTACTCGGCATACCATTGGCTTGTTTTGTAACCACTCGCAGGTGATTGAGCTCTCGGGCGAGATCCCATTCGTCAGTCTCTTTCTGACGTAATGTAGAACGTGACCGACTGAAAGGGAACTTAAGTTAAACATTTATAATAATTAGATATTACATATTATTTGGTAGTAAAACAAAGTGCTAGCAGAGGTGGGTAGTAACGAGTTACATTTACTTTGTTACATTTACTTGAGTAATTTTTTGGGGTAACTAATACTTTTTGGAGTATATTTAAAGATGGGTACTTTTACTCTTAATTGAGTAAATTATTTGGGAAAAATATGTACTTTTACTTCGTTACTGTGGGCGACACTCCTCTCGTTACTTTATCTTAATGCAATAAATGTTATAACTGCTTCAGTTTATTCCAAACGCGCCGTCTACATTTCTCTGGACAATGAGCGATGCCCATTCGCGAATGATTCATTCTTTTGAGTCAATTTTGTTCAAAGGCTTGATCAAACCAATTGGCAAATGAGTGAATTGGTTCATGAATCAGTTTGAATGATTCGTTCAGTTCCCTGCCGCACACGCTGAGCGTCTGAAGCGATTCACTCAGAGTTGTAATGTTTAAGAACATCAGCAGCGTTGAAAATGTGGCTATGGAACTGCACTGAATTGAAAGCAAATCTGCAAAGGCTATTACAACCCGAATTCCGGAAAATTTGGGACGTTTTTTTAATTTTTATAAAATGAAAACTAAAAGACTTTCAAATCACATGAGCCAATATTTTATTCACAATAGAACATAGATAACATAGCAAATGTTTAAACTGAGAAAGTTTACAATTTTATGCACAAAATGAGCTCATTTCAATTTTGATTTCTGCTACAGGTCTCAAAATAGTTGGGACGGGGCATGTTTACCATGGTGTAGCATCTCCTTTTCTTTTCAAAACAGTTTGAAGACGTCTGGGCATTGAGGCTATGAGTTGCTGGAGTTTTGCTGTGGGAATTTGGTCCCATTCTTGCCTTATATAGATTTCCAGCTGCTGAAGAGTTCGTGGTCGTCTTTGACGTATTTTTCGTTTAATGATGCGCCAAATGTTCTCTATAGGTGAAAGATCTGGACTGCAGGCAGGCCAGGTTAGCACCCGGACTCTTCTACGACGAAGCCATGCTGTTGTTATAGCTGCAGTATGTGGTTTTGCATTGTCCTGCTGAAATAAACAAGGCCTTCCCTTAAATAGACGTTGTTTGGAGGGAAACCATTGAAACCATTATCCTGTCCTTATAAAAATTTATATTACTTAAAAGTAACAGATGAGCTTTGTAGCTAAGATCGGCATTTCATTGACTTCGTAACATGAGCAACTTAGACAGACAATCTGGAGTATATGGAATTTAATAATTGAACTAATAATACATCAACTACGATTTATACAGAGTAAATACGCGTACGACAAATATATACAGTAAACTTTGTAAAAGACATAACGAAATCTAAATGAGGGAGAGGGAGAGAAAGAGAATGAGAGAAAAGGCATGATAAATGAGAGAAACCAACAGACATTAACCCCTGAGAGACAACATAGAACTCAGATTATAGACCACTTGAGCAGCATTTAAGATCTCCATAGAGAATGAATACTTGCATGGGGTTCTGTGTGTGTGCTGGAGCCGTATGCGTGTAGCGTGCGTCAATCTGGGCTTTGTCCTCTCGGTGTCCGGGCTGCTGCGGAATCGCGCGATATTTGAAAGTTCAAAGAAAACAATGTTTCAGAGTTCGTCTTCCTCGTGTGGAGAGGCGAATAGGTGAATAAACTTAGTAAAGAAAATAAACAAAATAACGAAAACGAAAGCTTCCGAAGGAGTCATGAGAATGGCTGTCCTCTCAGCCCCTGTGCTGAGGGGGATGGCGATAGGAGCGGACCAGCGAAGAAGAGAAGAGAAGGGAGGAACTTCCTTGGTCAGTCCTTATAGCTTGAAATGGTTCACGCCTCTGTTCGCGTGAACAACCAATGAACGTCCGTGATCTGAAGCGGGAAAAAGTTCCTTTGTCTCTGTGGAAACACCCACCCTAATAAATTAGGGTTTATCAGATTTCAACAGTGATATTCTAGCAAGTTCGTAATTCAAGATTAATACATTTTACACACCTTTTATACAGGGAGATAGTTGGGTCACAACATGACAATTCCAAAAACACCAAACAGTACATATATAGCTGATAGAAACACGAAGTTAGTCAAATGCAGAATTACACACATTTAATGTTTTGATTAACACACGATATAAACTGCAGATAATCCAATTTGATATGGGGAGACATCTAAGCACAAAAAGCGATATATTTTATACACTTAAAAGGGTGCTTTTCCCTTTCCTTATAGAAATCCCAGCGAGAGCTGGCTTCCCTGTTTCTACCAGATGCAGAGTCGTAAAGTTTATGACTCTGAAGGAGTTGGGTTACAGCTCATGATTCTATTTGAGAAAGTTAAAATGAGGAGAAACCTTTCCTATTTACAAGTCATACTTATAATCCTCACATCACAGGATTAACCATTTTTATGCAATACACAAACCTATTCAAAATACATATTATTAAGGATTTACATGATGAGTGTAAGATAAAACATTTGTGGGTGTGTGTGTGTAAGTTGAAAGGAGAGTTAATTTCTCCTTTTAAGCTGGAATGTGTTGTCGGGCCGTGGGGGGAAAGAAAAAACGGGGGTTTCGTCCTTTTTTCGTTTGAGGCTCCCGCGAGTGTCTCTGGAGACTCTCTCTAAGGTGTAATAACTGTCACCCACGGCAGGATGTTGCCGACATCGCGGCGCCCCAAATGGTGAATTATGTTGGAAGATGTAGTAAAACTCAAAGTGATGATGTTATGCACTGTAGATGATGAGATTTGCAAAGCCTTTGCAAAGCCTTTGCAATTTGACGTTGAGGAACATTGTTTTTAAAGTTTTCCACAATTTTTTTACGCAGTCTTTCACAGATTGGAGAGCCTCTGCCCATCTTTACTTCTGAGAGACTCTGCTTCTCTAAGACAAAGCTTTTATAGCTAATCATGTTACAGACCTGATATCAATTAACTTAATTAATCACTAGATGTTCTCCCAGCTGAATCTTTTCAAAACTGCTTGCTTTTTTAGCCATTTGTTGCCCCCGTGCCAACTTTTTTGAGACCTGTAGCAGGCATTAAATTTTAAATGAGCTAATTAAGTGGATAAAAGTGTAAAATTTCTCAGTTTAAACATTTGATGGTAAATCAACATATTGGAATGATTTCTGAAGGATTATGTGGCATTGAAGACTGGAGTAAAGGCTGATGAAATATATATATTTATACGCATACATTACATAAATTTTATCTATATATCTAAATAAAAATAGGCTCAGTATATATGACCCAAAGTAACTAGTAACTAACTACTTGAGTAGATTTTTTATCCGATACTCTTTTACTCTTACTCAAGTAACTATTCAGACTAGTACTTTTACTTTTACTTGAGTAAATATTTCTAGAAGTACTTTTACTTTTACTTGAGTACAGTTTTTGGGTACTCTACCCACCTCTGAGTGCTAGACATATTATTGGTGCACAGATGAGTATTTTGTACATCATTTGCAACTGCTTTTTATCACTTAATTAGAAGAACCAGAAATTTAATTGTGTCATCTGTAATAGGAACTACTGAATAGACATTTTAAAGTTTATTTTAAAATGCAAAGTATTGAAAACAAACATTTAAGCTCTGTGCATTTTTACAACCCAATAAGTGTGTCCCATCGGGTAATGAAGTTTTACACACAATTATGGTCTTCATCCTCAATTGAACACTGGGGCTAAATACAGGAAATACATAATGTAAGTAGTCAAGCAATCGAATGCAAAGACCACATTTGTGGGTATTTAGACAAGGCTTCTGCTTACTACACACACACACACTGAAGAGTGCGTGTTGTGTGACGCTCGCAGTGTTTTCAGCCTCTACTGTCTCACTAAATAGGATAAATACATCTACACAACATCTAAATACAACATCCCCAGAACTGCTCTGAGAGTCAGATATATATAATTTCTGTCAGAAATACATTACTATTGTTCAGTAGAATGTACGTACAACTACTAGACTTACTTCAGAAATTATTAAGGCATTTATCAATAATAAAAAACAATTCACTTATTAATAGGTTGATGTTGAATTGTATATTTTCATGATTTGTGTGACATGATTTTGATTAATACAGTTTAATTTACAATTAAAAAATGAGTTCAGAAAAATTTAAATGGAAAAAAACGGAATCCAGAAAAATGTAAACCGAAATTTGGGGGAATTTTTTTTCTTACGGATTTCACAGGGACCTAGCCTAGATATTTATCTATTGTGGTAATTTGAAGGTCATGTCAAAAAGTTGTTGGTCTAGAATAGATAAATACCTGTATTGTGTATGTTTGACTTGTGTAGGACAATTTTCTTTCCAAATACAATCATTTTGAGCTTCTGGTACGATACTTGTACATTTCCAATCTGACAACACTATTCAGTTTTAACGAGGTAAGATGAAAGTAGTAAAACATTTAGTATTTGACTACTGTTTCACAATAGAAATTTTAATGCAAACTACTAGAGTTTTTTATCTGGAATATGGCCATTCTGTATTTTGGATTTCTGTATCTCTTTTTATCACTCCATAAATCAGAAAATACCATCAACAATCAGGAAAATAATAATAATAATAATAAGAGAAACATTTCTGTTTTTTTTTCTTATCTTCTTTTTCTTTTTAGGAATTAAATTTGTAAAATCAGGCAAATTATATATGAACAAACACTGAAAAAATCTCCAGGATACAGATAGGAATAAAATTGTAAACTTAAAACTGTAATGTTTGGTGTATGTATGTATTATAACTGAATTCTACGGATGCAAATAGATAAAGTGCTATGAAAGAAACACTTAAAAGTGTATTTTGGATGTTTTCTTTCTACTAGTCTGAGAGAGAAAAAAAACGGAAAGCCCAAAATCTCAAAATTAACAGGTGTATTAAAAAACTGTTTTTGCCTGTAGTGTCTTATTTTAGTATCTGGATGTGACAAGATTATCAATAAATAATTGCTTAAATTAAATGCAAAGCTCATTTTTATCAAGTGAAATGTGGATGAATGGTCTCAGGTGAAGAAAGTGAACAGGATGTTGAATAAAAAAAAAAAAAAAAATGATGTAACATCACACAGCCCTTAAAAGCAGGTACAATATTTGCCCTGTCCCTCTCCTCTGTCCTCCTTTCTGCGATCATGTGGTTCCTGCTCCTGTATTTTCACATATCAGCTATTCAAGGCAAGTGAAATTGTATTTAATAAATAAAACTAATTCCATATTCTGTTTACATGTATTGTGTTAAATGTTGCTGTTAATTCGGCATTAGATGAAAATAATTTATGTGGCATACATGTGTTTAATGTGGGACCAAAAGTAATATGAGACAGCTAATGAAAATGCTTATATTTTGTGCAACTCAGTGCAACATTTAGTAAGTATCATTAATTAATTTATATTTTGTCAAAAAAAGAACAATTTGAATGAAAAGAGAAGCAACTTAATTAATTAAATATTAATTACAATTTTAGCAATATTACTTAAAACGTGATGATGATTATGATGATGATGATCATTTATATCCATATATTATTTATATCCAACATTTAAACATTGTAACTTTATTTAGAGGAAATCAATTGCGCTTCTCTATACTTTTACTTTATACTAAAAAAAAAAAAAAAAAAAAAAAAAAAAAAAAATATATATATATATATATATATATAAATATACAGAAGACTACGACGAAAAATGTTCTTTGGCAAGGTTTTTTCCCATGATAAGGAGACGAAGACGAGCAGTACCACAGCTTCCTATACACAGAGTACTCAGATTGCTTAGAGCACCATCTCCCCAGGGGGGCACCATCCCAGTTGCTCAAATAAATAAATAAATAAATAAACATTTGATGCGCCATTGCCCAAGCTCGCGACCACTCTCACCTCATTCTTGCGGCTGAATGCAAATAATCATAACTGATGGATGCACATCTATGCCCATGATAAAAAAAAAAAAAAAAAAAAAAGTGATACTGAAGCCTGTGCATAACTTTCAGGCACATTCATAATCCTGTGAAACATTTTTAATAACGTGTTATTAATAACGTGTTTTAATGTTGGACATAATTTCACCTTTTGTGTGTTTTCTGAATGCTTGAGACTATAAAATCAAGAAGACAACTGTATTAATAAAGTCATAGCCATAGGTCTCTAGAGCTACAATTGTAATATGTAAATAATAAAATTTATTTACTTTTATATTTTATTAAAGTTCTATTTTGACCACTATCCCTACTGAGAACCAGAATTAAAAAGCTTTGTGAATTTAGTATTTTTTCATGTCATTACATTGTTTAGAGCGTAAGAAAAACAAAAAAAAGGTGAAATACAATTTAAAAAAAATTGTATTGTATTCATATGTCATGCTATGTTCTTTGTAGGGAACACCAGGACTCCAGGAAATAAAATGACAAGAATAGACATGAAAAGTCAAAAACAAAAGGAATAAAAAAATAAAATAAATAAATAAATAAAAATCAATTTTTAGGTTTCAGGATTTTTTGGTAACACTTAAAAATAAAGTTGTATTAGTTAATGTTAGTTAATGCATTAGTTAACATGAACTAACAATGAACTATGCCTGTAGACAGCTTTTTTTGTAATAAATTTTATTAAATTATACTAAATACAGTATATACACATAAGTTTATTTAGCAGCTAACACACAATGGATAAACAATACCAATTCCCCATTTGGAAATTGATTTGGGCTATTGGTAAACTTGGAAACCATCTAAACATCAACTGATAATGTCTCCCATGTTTTTAGACTGTTTATTAACATGACTCACACTTAACAAAGCATTTATTAAGGGAATTTGTCTACCTGCAGGTGTGCACTAGTCCAACATTAACTAAGTTTTAACTAACAGCAGTCATTATTGATTTTTCTGGAGCTTAAATGAGTGAAAGCCATTCATGTATCTCTTACATTTTTAGAAACTTTATTAAACATAGGCATAATTTATTATAATTATTATTATTATTATTTTGATTCCTCAGTGTTTGCTAAACGTTCTGCATTAGTGTATTAGTTCTGCTATAGAGCCTAATACAGCACGTTGGTCTATGCCATACCTCATCTTGTAAGATAGTTTGTCATTGAATCTTATTCTGTTATTGTTGTTGTACATTTTAGTTAAAAATAACAATGAATCCATCTTTTTTTAGCCTTAAAAGGTGAAAGGTGTCTAGATGTAAGCAAAACAAACAAATCTTTTTCTTTTTTTATTGTACAACCTGACAAGATCGTGAAATCGAAAGTGAAGGTATCCGAAGCCTGGCTTATAACACAGCAAAAGAGGAACTCCTTTCACAAATAATATACTGATGAAAAAGAACGGGTTGAATGTTAACCACTTTCGTTTCCATATAACTATAAACTATGATAAAAGTTTAGCGGCATGCATTGATTGGTAGTGCTCAATTCCAGTCCTTGTGTCCTCTGCTCTGCACATTTTGTATGTCTCTCTTATCGCTTCAGGCTCTTGTTATATTTGAACCTAAGTGCTCTGCGAAGTGGACATCACAGGATATTCCGCAATGATTCCAGTTCGAAGTGAACGTATATTACATTCAAAGTGCACTGAAGAGTGTGAGATGTCAATTTAATTTGTATTTATTTACCGAGGTATATGATGTCACACTTGTCTGTGTGCGCAAATCTGTGAATAAATTTCGCATCATTCATTAAAAGCAAAGTTACACCACTGCTATTACATATTATATTATTCTATAACAGCAGTATAAACACTATATATATATATATATACATTTATATTATATAAACAGTGCATTAGATAAATAAACAAACAAACTTTGAGAAGAAGCTGTTAAACTTCGCTGTTAAATTCATATATTTTCTTATTTTAAGCAATCTGGCAACCCTGCGCACATGCTCACTCATCATTAAAGAAGCACCGCCACAGATAAACTGATCGATCTAAATGAAAGCATCATTCAGCCTGTCAGTGTTCTGTCATGAGATCTCACTGTATTGTTTGAGATTGTGATCACTGAATATATACTTACTCAATCGCTGTTGTTTTAATAGAGAATAGACTGTGAATACTATGAATTTCACAGTTATAATATTTTTCGTTTGTTTTAGCTGTTTTCATAATATAAACAGAGAGTTTGCATATGTCTTTGATGTTTATTTAGATAATAAAAAGCCTATAATAAATCAGTACACTAGATGAGGTAAAATACAACGTGGCATAGGCCTATGTGTCCACATTCTATTGATTTGTGCTTACTGGAGAAAGTGCAATACATGAAATGCAAAAGTAAATTTCTCAAATGACAACAACCATTACGATTATAATTTATTTATTTATTTATTGATCTGTTTAACCATTATACAGAATGATGAAAATGTGACTAATATTTAATTGACTTAAAAACCTGACTAAAATGCTTATTCATTTCATTGTATAAACAAAAAGTAAATATGATAACTAAAATGTTCCTTTGAGTAAGACTAAGACTAAATTAAAAATAGCTGGCAAAATTAATACTGCTGTAAGGTTAATTAATAATAATCTTATTGCTAGAACTAGACTAAAATAGGCCGACTTCATGTTTTATTAGACTAGAACTTAGACTAGACTAGACATTTTAGCCTGGGACTAAGACTAAGACTAAAATGAAAATAACTGGCAAAATTAACACTAGTCTCCATCCTAATTTATAATTCATTTGCTAAATATACATAAATACACCCTTCATCTTTTCTTTTTCCTTGTCTCCTCTTTGTATAAATTTACAAATTTAATACTAAAAAAATTGCATTAATTCTAAATGAAAACCACTACAGTGATTAATATATATTAGTACATGATAATGCATCTTTGTGATATAATAGTTACTCAATTATTTATTTATTTAATCTACCTGGTGGAATGAAAATGGTAAGAATAAATAAATATTTATGCAAATGTAAACACATTACATTAGATATGAGTCCATCTTCAGATGTAGATGATCAGTGCATACATTTTTAATTACCTTTCTATGAAGAGACCAAAACCAAGATCATGCTGTGGTTTGTGTGTCAAGCGTATGTTCTTCATAACCCTGTGTGGAAAGGCACAGTTATACCTGTGGTTAACGTACTCAAGCTTATGTGAAGCGGGGTTATCTCAGAATCTGCATAAACATGCAACCTGCCAGAGTTTCAGAGCTGAAAACCACAGGCAGATATGAAACCGCAGCAGTTTCTGCAGAGTATGTGGCTCATCTGTTCTCAGAACTCAGAGCCGCATTTTTCCAATGAACATATAAGGTTAAAAGGTGCACCTTGACCCTCATAATATTATATTACATATTTTAATTTACAAATATAACTTCTGTACTCTTTTATATGATTTTGTTTATGAAAAAGTAAATTCAAGACGTACTGCACCCCTTATATTGCATTCTAAAGAAGCGTAGCAGATCACAAAAATAAATAAATAAATAAATA